>NC_141032.1:5417500-5522500 GCF_052040795.2 Danio rerio
CCACATAGAAATGCCTCCTGACCCAGCTAGGACTCAAATGCTGTGAAGTAACAGTGCTAACCACTAAGCCACCGCGTTGCTAACAACAATAAAATAATAGTTTATTAAAAAACTTACACTTGGTAAGATTCTTTGTGGATGCCTTGTGGTCAGAAGTGGAGATTTAATTTGCTGCGTAATTAGTCACAGTGCATTATGGGTATTCTCTAGCCCTAAAGTGTACATTGGTTGTACACTCATTATCGCAGTGCATTGGGGATTGATTGAGTACACTTCAGAATGTCCACCATGGTTTCAGACACCACTACAAATGGTTGCTTCTTTAAAGTAAGCTGCGTCCCAAATGGCACATTATGCTCTTATCCACTATACTTATGCACTTACACACTCAACAGCATAGTATGTATTGTCATCCCAAATGGTGCACTAATATTTTTCTTTACTTAGCAGAAATTCAAACTGTTTCCCTGATGATGTTTGACGGTTGCCAAATTAGCAAAATGAATGACCAAACTACCAAATAATACCTGCCATCAGTATAACCGCATTCACCACCGGGTAGCGCTATAATCACTCTCATCGGAAACATTTGCTTTCACAATTCAAAATAAATAAAGTAATCCAACATGTGCACCCGAAAGCTCCACTCCTTCCTCTATGTGCAGTCGTTGAGGTTGTGAAGTGTCCATCATTCCACACTGGAATCATGCAGAAATATGCGATTTGGGATGCACCTGTAGACTATTTAAGGCAGGGGTGCCTTGGTAATCAAAGACAGACATGTTTGATTATGTTTGCAGCTGAACTCTGCATGAAGGTAGATCTTTGGGTACAAGATTGTGACTCTATACCGCTGAATTAGGGGTATAGAGTCGGTTTCGGATCCAGCCCTTGTGTACTTGTAGTGTACAAGTCGTAAATCCAGTTCTGATGTCATCTCTGTCTCTGAATATTGTATGACTATGTTTCAGCTTATGATTGTTTGCTTTCAGCCTCCACAAACCTCAGCTCTTTAGGGAAAAGACATGCTTTAAAAATAGATGCACAGGGTGTGACATAGAGTATGGCCCATCTACACCATACAAAACATTATGGATGTTCATGCAGTAACAGACAATCAGTTAATAAATTAAATCCCAAATCCCCCCAAAGACACAAACTGCATTAGAATTCTAATTTAATACAATTTATAAATGTAATTAAAACGTGTAGCTAAGGTCATTTGCATGCCTCTAAAGTAATGTCATCCATTTAACTCAGAAGAAGTGATTTAAGTTCACTCATGCAGTAAATGGTGCTGGTTAAAAGATGCATTTAATGTCCCTAGTGCTGTGATGCAAGCAGTTAAATGGATGAATGCCTTGTTAGATGTAGAATGTTATCATTGTACAGATGGAAAGAAACATTATTTCAGCTGATATTTTGAAGTTTTGTTTTAAAACAATGACACTAACAGTGTGAGGTCAGAAGGGCCCCAGAAAGTAGGCTGTACCATCTGGGTATATCTCATCATATGCTACATCACACAGGTCGTAGAGATAGATGAGAAGGCTACATCTTATGAGTCAACAAACTTACTCAGTTACTTTAGACTGAGAGTTATTATCTAAGACTTGAATTGTGTCGTTGTGAGAAGAAACGTCATGAACTTTTATCATGCCTTCATGATCTGGACTTTTACGGTTACATGTGAAGGGGTAAGTCAAATTCAGTACCTTAAAATCTAAAGTGCATTTCAAAAGAGTGGTTACAGCTTGCATGCATTTACACGTGTTTTCCAGGTGAAGACAGTTCATCCTGAGTGTTGGATAGTGTTGCATCTGCAAGAGAAAGAAGCTGAATGTCTGGTCAAAATGTCTTTGTTAAACATTAATGGTACCAATGCAGGTGAGTTAAAGTCACAGATATTCACTGATACTTTAAACTGGAGAAATCACATTTAATCAAGATTTCACCTAAAAATCTTAAACTTTTGATTTGACCTTAGTTCGCTCATAGATTTTCTGTGCAAAATAGAAAATATCGTTTTATAATTTTCTTTTTTTTTTCACAAAAAAGTTTAAGGGGAGGAAATGATGAGAGAATTAACATTTTTTGGCATTGTGGGTAGCACGATCGCCTCACAGCAAGAAGGTCGCTGGTTCGAGCCCCAGCTGAGTTGGCATTTCTGTGTGGAGTTTACATGTTCTCCCCATGTTGGCGTGGGTTTCCTCTGGGTGCTCCGGTTTCCCCCACAGTCCAAAGATGGGGTATATTGGTTAATTAAATAAGCTAAAAGGACCATAGTGTATGTGTGTGAATGCAGGAGTGTATGGGTGTTTCCCAGTGTTGGGTTGTGGCTGGAAGGGCACCCGCTGCATAAAAACATATGCTGTAGAGGTTGGCGGTTCATTCTTCTGTGGCGACCCCTGATTATTAAAGGGACTAAGCCGAAGGAAAATGAATGAATGAATGAATGAATGAGTGAATAAATGAGTGAACTATGCCTTTAATTTATGTTAACATATACAAAATTAAATAAGAATATTGGTCTAATACACAGGTGTTATAACACACCAACTAATTGAGTCCTTTGGGCTTGTTTAAAACAGGTATGTGTGTTAAAGCAAGGTTGGAACTAAACCGTGCAGAGCTGCGGCCCTCCAGGAACTGAATTTGACACCTGTGGTCTAATAGATACATTTATTGTCTTCTTTAATACACTGTAAAAAATTTTTTTAAAAAGCTGAGTCCCAGACAATTCATTTATGTTTTCCCAACACAGATAGATTAAGTTAAATGAATCATTTTTACAAAGTTAAGAGGATTTAAACAAAACATTTAAGTTGTCCCTAAAAAAGGAATTGTACATTTACATTGACATTTAGTCATTTAGCCGACGCTTTTATCCAAAGTGACTTACAAATGAGGACAAGGAAGCAATTTACACAACTAATTGTGTTGTTTTAACTCATTTTAAATAAGAAGTTTGAACAATCACCAAAAGTGTTTTTTGAGTGTAATCAAAAGCATAACATTTTTAAAAAGTTACTTTTATTTCTTAATTCTAACTTTTTTTATTACAGTTGCAAGGTTATATCTTGCGATTTTGAGTTTACATCTCACAATTGTGAGATATAGTCAGTTTTGACTTTTCCTTCACACTTCAGAGTTTATAAGTCATAATTCCTAAATTTTGAAAGATTTGTTTTGTTTAAAGATTGTTTATTATAAATTACTTTTTATTTCAAAACTTTAATTCAGATTTAATTTTATCTGATAACTTTTTTATTGTTGTTGCAATGTTTAGTTAATATGTCAAGATTTTAACTTAGAAATGCAAAATAAATAATGCAATCTTGTTATTTGACATTTCAAGATGTTTAGAAAAAGGATTACCTCAGTGTTTCATTGCACCCCTGTGGATGTCTTCAGGTTGTCTGGTTGAGTGGGATGGTGTGAACTGCTGGCCTGCTGTCAGTGTAGGAGAAAGAGTCTCAGTGTCTTGCCCTCCTCTTCTGAAATCTCACGGTAAATCTTCTCTTACAGCACACATCACATCTAAACAGCAAATTAACTTGTTATGTTACTGTAACTTAATGCATTGTTCTACTATGGCCATAAAGACCAATACACCAATACAATGACCTAAATGTAAAATAAGCCTTTTGTTTTGCCTTTTGTTTTGTCTTTTGACATGATGTTTCTAGAGCTGATCAGCCGCACCTGCACTAGTAAGGGATGGAGTAACATGAGTGTGCCTTATTACATCGCCTGCTTTCAGGACAACAGCACAGAAGAGGAAGAGATTGGACACATTGTAAGCAACCTGGGGAATTGCTATAGCTAAATTTAATAGTGTATTATTAAAATTTTAATTTAATTTAATTTAATTTAATTTATAATTTAAATTTTACCAATTTATATGGATTACTGTGTTTCTATGTTTATTCTTGGATGTTTTTGTATTAATGTGGAAAGTTTTTTAAGCCATACAGAATCTCTAAATGTCAATATTATGTGTTTTCAAAAATGTTTCATGAACTCCACTATTTTTTAATTGGATTTGAATAATGTGATACAATTGAAGGCCCTCCTGTTAATTTTCAGTTCCTTTTTTAATTATTTCCCAAGTGCGGTTTAACACAATTTTCAACATATTAGTTTTAATAACTCATTTTTAAAACTTTTTTCTTTTGTGTTTGCCATGATAACCTATTATTTCACTAACTTTGCAAGATACTTGTATACAGCGTAAATTGCAATTTAAAGCTTAATAAATAGCTTAACTAAGTTAGTTGAGCAGGCTATGGGACAACAGTGGTTTGTTCTGTAGCCATTCAAACAAAAATCTTAAGGGGGTTAATAATATTGACCTTAGCATTTAAAAAAAATAATACCAAACATATATAATATAAATATAGTAGGAAATACTGCGAAAATTTTCTTTTGTGTTAAAAATCACTTTTAATCTTTTTGCAAAATAGGAATTTTAATAATTTTGTCTCCAAAAATAGCCTTTTGGGTTTATATTATTCTTTGGCATGGCTTATGTGATCAAATGTGTAGTAAATATGTAGGGCAACTTCTTTTTTCTTCATTTGTGAATCATTTTACACATACCACTGTGGTTTAAGCATTTTAATGTCCTGTTTGGTTAACACTTTATTATTGTAATTTTATGTTAATATTAAAAAGAGAATTTTTTAAAATGAAGTGTCACCAGAGGATGGCGCTATATGTTCAAAAACCAGTGTGATGTGTTGGTCAACAGTACAAACTTCAGTACAAACTTTTCAGCTTAGCCCCTTTATTAATCAGGGGTCCCCACAACAAAAGGAACTGCCAACTTATTCAGCATATGTTTTATGTAGCGGATGGCCTTCCAGCTGCAACCCAACACTGGGAAACACACTTTTTCACACACACACACTCCACGGCCAATTTAGTTCATCCAATTCACCTGTACAGCATGTCTTTGAACTGTGGGGGAAACCGGAGCACCCAGAGGAAACCCATGCCAACACTGGGAGAACATGCAAACTCCACACAGAAATGCCAACTGAGCCAGCCGGGGCTCGAACCAACGACCTTCTTCCTGTGATGCGGTTGTTCTCCCCACTGCGCTACCATGATGCCCACTTTTCAAAAATAAGCTTATCTAATGTGTATTAAGCAATATGCAAGTAACATAGTTTTGTGGTGAAATGTATTATTTGTTAAAATCCCCGAAGCCCCGCCCCAAACATCCTCCATTGTTCAGAGAAATCTTATAAGAAAAGAATTATTTTATATATTATATAAAACCGATAATGAGCAGAGTCAAGTCATCTAAACCATATTAATGTAGTTCTTATTATAATCAGTTACAGACCTTGTTCATAGATTTTTGACGTTTATTTTCTTGTCTTGACTTTAGTATTTTCTTTCCAATGTTTTGAGATTTTTGTTAGTTTGGGGTTTTGTGTTTCATATGTCCCTATGCATTTGATTCACTTCAATTTTAGTTTACATTTTAACTTAATCACAATGTAAATTAATACCGTATTTCTGTGGCAGCACCTGTAATAATGCAATTTCAAAATTCAGTAGAATAAATTTTAAAGTCAATATTTATTGCAATAATTAAAATATTTGGTAATTACAATAACCCTGGTCTAACCTTGTTATTTTGCATTTCACTGTGGAAGAGTGAATATTTTGCGAGGGTGAAGCTGATCTACACAGTTGGATATGGCATGTCCCTCAGCTCCCTCTGTATTGCAGTCTTCATCTTCTGTATCTTTAGGTACTGCAACATTCACTTCTAGCTTCAGTGACTTATTCTGTCTGTTCTGGTGCACGTGTTCACATTGCGACACTTACTTCAAGAAATGCTCATATCAATAATAGTGTTTCATTATTCACACAGGAAGCTTCTGTGCACACGGATCTACATCCACCTCAACCTCTTCTCCACATTCATCCTGAGGGCTTTGGCAGTATTTGTGAAAGATGCTGTTTTATTCGCTGATGAGACTGTCAATCACTGCACAGTCTCCACGGTAACAAGAACTGACTTAAAAGATTAATGTATAATGCCATATAGCTAAATCAGATATTCTAAACCAGGGGTCATCAAACTAGGCTGGTGTCCTGCAGAGTTTAAATCCAAATTTCGTCAAAACGCCTGCTTGAAAGCTTCAGATATACCTATTAAGACCTCGATTAGCTTGTTCAGGCATGTTTGATTACCCATATTGTCAGGGAACACAGACGGACACAATTGCAAGGATGTGACACATATGGAAAAATATACTATGGTAATTTTTAGGATATACAGTTGTGTTTTGAAACCAATGTTCAAAAACTTATGTTTGCTACTTTATTAATTTAAAATAAGCTGAAACAACAGAACTATTGAGTTGTCTGGGGGCAACTTAATTACGTTTACATTCAATCAACTGAAATATGTAAAAACTAATAATTAGTTAACTAAATTCCTTCATGTTTTTCCAAGACGAATCTTTTGTGTGGAACCCAGCATTTTTTACACTGTACTATAGTACTTTTAATGAATCTGTTGTAGTAATCCCATAGCTGCTCCGGTAATACAACAACTTTAATAATATTAACAAATGGCCCAATAGTGTAGTTTTCTACAACTATATTTGTATATTTATACCACAACACAACACTGTTTACTGTCTCTAGAGTATGCAATAGTATTTATTACAGTTTATGTGTTCACTATAGTTAATACTATAGTATGCTGTGTTATAAATTCTATAATATATTCAGTATAATGCTCTGTAACGAGAAGTGACACTAAGAACAAAGGTGCGGAATTATTTTGCAGAGAACTGTCTGGCAAGCGACAGTCAATACAAGAGCAAACAGATCTCGGGGTCAGTAAACAGGCAGATGGTCAAAAGACAGGCAGCATACAGGAACAATCAAAACAAAGCAAAGCAAAGATCGGTGCTAAGCAAGACTAGGCAAGGAAAAAACGCGCTGCAGTGTTTCACTATACAGATTAACAAGACTCAGCAACAATGTGTGTGTTTGTGTTGTTTTTATAGTCCTTGTAATCAGTCTTTGAGCAGCATTGGCTGTGTGAGTCTAATCAGTCTGAATCAGGAACCGTTTGTGTAAGTGTGTTGTGCATGACTGGATATTGTAGTTCTATTGCAAATTTGTAGTTCTCCAGCAATCTGTGAGTTTACCCAACAGTATCTGGATGCAGCCTTTATGATGCAAGCTGAGATTGCATCACTCAACAATGCAATGTCACACACAATGCACTCAAATGGAGCGAGTGATATTACGGTGAGGGGTAGGGTTAGAGGTGGGGTTAGGTAAGTGCATTAAAAAGTATTGGATGCATCCCAGATTGCACTGCACCAAGTCTGCATCCAGACCCCTCTCAGTTTACCAGCGATCTGAACAGGCTGGTAACATGCTCTTTGTATAGTTCAAAAACACTATAGTATTATTTACAATAAATTACTCTAGTATTTTTAAAATCTGCTGGACATTATCAGATTGTCTAAACCCCCATTCAGAAATTAGGAATCACATCTTGTTGATGAAATAACCCATCAGATTGTGCTAATGTAATTTTTGATGTAGCATTGTAATATGAATATGATGCTGTAATATCACCCTTACCCACCCAAATCCCTAACCCTAAAGTTAAAAAAAAAAACATTTAACTTCAATATTAATAGCATAATCTGACATGTAATATATAATGCCTGCAGGACGCCCTCCTGGACTAAGTGTGGTGACCCCTGTTGTAAATAGTTGTTTCTTCTTTCAGGTTTTGTGCAAGGCATCGGTGACTTTCTTCCAATACTGCGTGTTATCAAACTTCTACTGGCTGCTTGTTGAGGGACTTTACCTTCAGACACTGCTTACGTTCACCTTCGCCCACAAAAGAACATTTTTCTGGTGCTATACACTTGTTGGCTGGGGTAAAATCACATTTGATCTTAAAAGAAGTTGATTTTACACATAAACTGCTGATTATATACACTGTTAATGATTTTTGTAAATTACACAGTAATCTGTTGTAATGCAGTTACAAGTATTTTAAAATTGCATAGTGAACATTAATGCATATTTTACAGAAAAGATTTACAATTATTTAAACACATACAGCAAGATAAATTGTGCTGCATGTAAACAGTTTTTATTGTTGTTTTTGTTTTTGCTGTGATTAATTTGCAATAAGTTACTTATGAACTGCTGCCAGTAAATTACTGTAGATTCTTCAAGAAATTGTTAACAGCGTAACTTATTTTGTAAGTTGGTAAATTATCTTCTCTGTTTTACAGGGACTCCATCTGTCACAGTAACAATCTGGACGTTCCTCAAATATTCATATGACGATTATGGGTGAGGATGAGATATTTGTGTGGAGAGTATTTGGGTAAATACTGTGTAGGTGATCTGTATCGTGAATGGCCATGTATTTGTGTTGGTAGGTGCTGGGATGACCTGGACAGTGGCTTTTGGTGGATCATCAAAATTCCCATTTTGCTTTCTGTATTGGTAAGTCTTTATGATTCGGATGTTAAGTTGTCCTATGATGCTAATTTGAATATTTTCTGCAACATGATTTCATCCAAGGTCATTTGAAGGATAATTCATTTTCAATTTCCTTCGGCTTCCCTTTATTCATCAGGGGTCATCACAGCGGAATGAACTGCCAACTGATCCAGCATATGTTTTACACAATTATTAGCCTCCCTGAATTATTAGCCGCCCTGTTTATTTTTTCCTCTAGTTTCTGTTTAACAGAGAGAAGATTTTTTCAACACATTTCTAAACATAATAGTTTTAATGACTCATCTCTAATAACTGAATATTTTATCCTTGCCATGATGACAGTAAATAATATTTGACTAGATATTTTTTAAGACACTTCTATACAGCTTATAGTGGAATTTAAAGGCTTAACTAGGTTAATTAATGTAGGTTAACTGGGCAGGTTTGGGTAATTAGGCAAATTATTGTATAACGATGGTTTGTTCTGTAGACTATCGAAAAAAATTTGCCTAAAGAGGCTAATAAATTTGTCCTTTAAATGGTGTTTAAATATTTAAAACTGCTTTTATTCTAGTCGAAATAAAAAAAATAAGACTTTCTCCAGAAGAAAAAAAATTATCAGACACACTCTGAAAATTTCCTTGCTCTGTTAAACATCATTTGGGAAATATAAAAAATAATAATAACTCAAAGGGGGGCTAATAATACTGACTTTAACTGTATATATTGCTGAACATATATATTCTTACACACTGTTGTACTTTTACATTTTACAGGTGAACTTTCTGATGTTCATTAATATAAGCAGGATTATAATTGTAAAAACAAAAACCCCTGACTCAAATGGAGGAGACAAGCGATTTTACAGGTGAGATCTAATGAGTTATTAAACCTACACAAGATACCTTCACACGGTATGTTTATTCTTGATTAGTTTTTTCTAATATTCCTTTTATTACTCTAATGTGTTCTGCAGACGACTGGCCAAATCAACTCTTCTGCTAATCCCTCTTTTCGGAGTGCACTACATTGTATTTGCTTTGTTTCCTGAACATGTTGGCCTAGAGGCGAGACTCTTCTTTGAACTTGTGCTGGGCTCCTTCCAGGTATTTGCAATGTTGTGCTGACTATACTGTACTCAGACCTACAGTAAAAACAAATATCAAGTATGATTTAAATGAGTAGCTGTGACTTTAATAAGCTTTCTTTGCTCATGTTGTCCCTTAGTTAGAGAGATGAAAAAACTAAAAAGCATTAGTTCTCCTAAAAATGAATATCTGTTGTAGTTTTACTCACCCTTTTTTTCTTGAGCGACACATTAAAGGTTTTTCCACATTGTTGTGAATGTGCTTAATGCCATTTGCACTATATAATGACTTCACTTCATTAGACCACAGTATATTGTTAGGATTATCAATCAGTCCTGTTTAATTTATATCTAGGACCATTGTTTCATAAATTATTTTTAATATTGAAGAAAGGGATGACACAGTGGTTTGCACTGTGGCCTCACGGCAAGAAGGTTGCTGGCTAGGTCAGTTGGCATTTCTGTGTGGAGTGTGCATGTTCTCCTCATGTTGGCGTGGGTTTCCTCCACAGTCCAAAGACAGGTAAATTGAATAAACCAAACTGGCCATAGTGTATGTGTGCAAATGAGTGTGTATGGGTGTTTCCCAGTACTGGGTTGCAGCTGGAAGGAACTCTGCTATGTAAAACATTTGCTGGTTAAGTTGGCGGCTCATTCCGCTGTCAACCCCTGATGAATAAAGGGACTAAGCCTAAGGAAGCTGAAATGAAATGGATGAATATTAAAGAAGTTCTTGTGGGTGTTTTTTTTTTCATTTAAAAGATGCTTCTTTGGAGCCTGATAAGGGATTCTGTGCCTTCTATTGTAAATATACCTTAAAAACACAAGCCAGTTTCACAAAAACATTTATAACGTCTCAACAAATACCTCAATTTAGCTCTTTTAAACTTCAAAATATTAACTTTGGGATTTCTCTGAAGGGTTTCATTGTGGCGTTGTTATACTGCTTCTTGAACAGTGAGGTAACAGCATTATTTATCATTTTAATTTTATTGGATTTCATGTGAAAATATAAAGAAATATTTGATGACTATATTTTATGAATGGCTTTCACAGGTCCAAAATGAAATACGGAAAGAGATAGAGAAATACAAGTCCCGAACCGACATCAACACTTTCCACATGGCAACTCAAGACTTTATTGCATAAATTTGAGAACATGTTTTCATTTGCACTTCAGCTTGCTGTTTTTTTAAAGCACTGTAATGATAATTGTGTGAATGTTTTTATATATCACGTTTGACTTTATTCATTTATTTTCATCTTATTCGTCTTGTTGTTGTTAATTAATTATTATTGTGATCACATAAAAGTGAATCAATATAATAGTATCTAGCAGAGTGTGGATTTAGTTTGTTGGTCAGCTGTGGCATAGTAGTAGGCATTTATTTAAAGGCGTTTCCTTTAGCACTTCACTTGATATTTTATTCGATGTGATGACATGATATTTAAGCATGACTTAAATGGTTTTAAATATTTTTAAATTATCTGTTATTGTTAACCTAAAATAAAACACAATTTCACTTCCTTTACACATTTGTATAACCTGTGATAATTTCGCCATGATGAACAGAATTAAAGTAAAACCGAATTGTACTTCTTTTTTATTTATTTATTGCATATTTTACACCAGAGGATGGCGCTACGTGTTCAGTTTGACGCATCACGTCATCAAAACATGAGTTCTTTTCCGCCCAGTAACATATTTTGATTAGTGAGCATTGTGTATTAATTCATCTCAATCACCGTATAAATCTGCTGTAAATAAGAAAAAAAGCATTATCTTCAAAAAATGTTGTGCAATTTGAGGATAGTTATTACTTCCAAGAGGCATCTGCAACATTATGAGTGATCAAGTATATTAAATTTCTCTTCAGCAGCCTGATCTACTTTAAAGGTTTGGCAGTGTGTTTCTGAGAGAGAGAGAGAGAGAGAGAGAGACACACACGCACCCCCTCCCCCCCCCCCCCCCCCAAAAAAAAAAACACACACACACACACACTTACACACACACACACACACACACACACACACACACACACACACCTAGATTATTGTAATTGAATTATTGTAAATATGATGATTATTACTGTTTTTATTACCGTTTTATCCTAAAACGTTGATTGTTAAATGTACAGTAAATTCTAATCTATTATTGTTTTTATTGATATAAATTAATATTATATGTATATTGTATGCATATTTATTTATATTTATATTTTTGTTTATTATATGTATATATCTTTTTTTACTAATACTATTTACTGTGTTTTTATTATATATGTTCTTTTATTTTAATGTAAACTTTATAAATGCTTTGGCAATAGGCTACATTTGTAGCATTTTTCATGCCAATGAAGTATTTATTGAGAGAGAGAGTTCTATAAAAATTATTTATTATATAAATAATATAGTATAATATAATATATGATTGTGTGCGATTATAAAGGGGCTGAAATTGTTTGACTTTATTTATTTATAATTTTATTTATATGTCATAAAAAACATTTTAATCCACTTATTCGTTAAATTTTAATAATTCATTACTTATATTAATATGATTTAAGTTTTAAGTTAATTTTTAAACGATTTCTGCTTTGAAAAACTAAACGGGATTTTTCGCGCCTTTTATCAAACCGGACAAAACTAGTTTGAACTGAGATCGTTTAGCTAGGTTTTAAATATTTGTGCCGTTGTGAACGTAAACTGTTTTAATATATGTTGTATCATATACCTGTTACCTGGTTTCATTGGTTTATGTAGCAAATAATTATTCACTTAAGCAAAACAATCTGTTTATACATAATATTTATTATTAGTTTACTATTTATTATTCCGTCTGTATTCCTTTTTATCGCTGAGGGAAGTCCTTCTCTGTAGACGTTACAGAAATCGTTTTACTATACAACAACCCAGAAAAGCACCTGCTCAGCAAAGGTAAAGTAAAAAGCGTGTTTCCAAGACCCTCATAACTGCGAGTTTTCCAATGATGATCCTCTCTATACCTGCGGCTCAATCTCAGGTTTCATTCAAGACGTTCACGCGTCAGCAACAGCTGCCCTGGAGCTCGCGCTGGCCTCGGGTTATAGAGTCAGACTTCAGCTGGAAGACTGAAGACCAAAGACTGAAGGTTTTGTGGAAATATTTACCTCACTGTTAAAGGTAAAGCTGTGGTCTAGAGCAAGCATGTCAGTTGTTTGAGGGCAATGCTGTGTCTGTATATGGAAAGCTACATGTTCATTTTGGCCCCCAAAGGTTTTGATTTCAGTGTTGATTTAATATGCTGGTGACCATGTCTGGACAGACTTTAGTGTGACTGCAAAGTATAATGTTGAAAAAAATGGGATTTAAAATTGGGATTTGACATGATTTAAAACATGTGAGAACACTGGAATTTTAAAGATGTCCAGCAGTTTACATAAAATTAAGTGAGAAAGATTTGTATCCAAAACATTTGATTCTGACTAGTAAAGCATGGCATTCTGTTGGCAAATACTGTCATGTAATGACAACCATATTAAAAAAGGACCAATTTTCCAAGTCTCAAAATCACGCCATTGGTATTTCTTTTAAAACATTGCATAAATGAAAATTAAATAACAATAAATTAGTGTTGAAGCATGTCTATTTTGTAAATGTTCAATATTATTTCTCTTTCACTTCATCACTCTTGTTTATTTGCTTTCCATCATACTTCTCTATATGTATATATACAGGTATGTGAGCTCAAAGTTTTTCCTTTCGGCTAATGCTCTCAAGTCTATTGTTCCAGCAGATGCTGACTGTGTAGCTGTACTCCTTTCCCCCCCATCCAACAGTGTATGGAGTCAGAGTTAAATATAGCCTCGGTCTTCATTTCACGGCTCGGCTGGTGATGCTCGTAGTGTTCAGTTGTACCCCACCATTCCTCCACTGTTAATCCATGTTGCCCTGATCAGAGGTGTAGGATGATGGAGACTTTTGGATTGTTGGTCCCGAGATACTCATAAGAAGTGCTCAGATCGGATTTTGTGTAACCCCCCTTCAGTTTTATGCTCTCGCATCTGCAGGATATAGACCACGTCTCAAGTACTTAACCCTGTTTCAGAGGTGCAGGCAAACTAAATTTAATGTTGTTTAATATGGACTATTTCTTCTAATAGAAATAAAAAAGATGTTCATTTTTAGCTTTATCACTAAGGGCCAGATGGAAACTTGTGATTGGACCTTGTGAGTTTGACCTACAGTGGCACACACTGGTTGATTACTGGATAGTATGTTGTTGATTAGAGCTAAACCATGACATCACTATGTTTATCATTGGTGAAACAAGGATGGTGCCATGGTAAATGCTTGCTGTACATTTTATTGAGTTAGAGGATGTGTTGTTTAGCATGTGTGTGTCAGTGTGTGAGCGAGTATTGGGCATCACATGCTCTTGGACGCAGAAGGTGTTGGTTTTAGGTTTCTTTCACCGGTGAAACCATGTGATCTGGCGATCCATCTACCGCTGTCTTTTAATGTGTGCAAAAGGAGACTGTAGAAGTGTAGAAGGTGCAAACATGAATTTGACCCGTTTTATAGTCACCAACACACCTTTTGTGCATCCGGAGTTTGTGGCATCATGACGTTTGATTGCATTTTATGATACGGGATATCTGTTTCTAGTCTTTTATCACAAGTGATGCATACTAGACTTAAAAAAGTGTCCCAATGTTTACAGTTCAAGTCAGAATTGTAAGCCCGCCTTTTAATTTTTTTTTTTTTTTTTAAATTTTCCAAATGATGTTTAACAGAGCAAGGAAATTTTCACAGTATTTCTTATAATATTTTTTCATCTGGAGAAAGTCTTATTTCTTTTATTTCAGCTAGAATAAAAGCAGTTTTTGCATTTTTTAAGAACAATTTTAAGATCAAAAGTATTAGCCTCTTTAAGCTATATATACTTTTTTTTCGATTTTAAAGAACAAACAATTATTATATAATAATTTGCCTAATTACCCTAACCTGCCTAGTTAACCTAATTAGCCTAGTTAAGCCTTTAAATGTCACTTTAAGCTGTATAGAAGTGTCTTGAAAAATATCTAGTCAAATATTACTAACTGTCATCATGGCAAAGATAAAATAAATCATTCATTAGAAATGAGGTATTAAAACTATTATGTTTAGAAATGTGTTGAAAAATGTTCTCTCTGTTAAACAGAAATTGGGGAAAAAAATAAACAGGGGGGGGGGCTAATAATTTTGACCTTAACTGTAAGTCAAAGATGTCATCCTATTTTGGTGTCTAAAACAAATGAAATTTTGAAGTGATTATTAGTGATTACATTAAAGTGATTATATAACATATTATAGAGGGTATTTCAGTAGGGTATATGCACAGCTAGTGTTCATGCACCCAATGATAACCTTCTGGTGGAAGCTTAATGTGACTATTTTCAATTTCATAAGGTTTTTTTTACTGCATTGATGTTGTAATTAATTACAGTACATTCAGTTAAATAGACTTAAACATTCATTTAGTTCATTTAGAAACTCCATTGAAAATACTGGGGTAGAATAAACTCATATTTTAAAGACATGGCAGGGCAAAATGGAATTTAATGCAGTGTCTCTTATCCAGTCTGAGACCCACTTTATATTGTATATCCATCATGCAGTGAAGATCCCTGATTTTTAAAGTAAACAGACCTTAAACATGGCAAATATATAAAGGAATGTCCAGAAGTGCTGAGGCTGGCTGGCTGAAATTAAAAGTCTGTGTGCATTTACTTCATTGTTTATTTTATATTTTAAAAGGTGAAAAGTAAATAATCTTACTCATTATTCACCTTATTCTCCGCCGACGTGTGGGCGCTACCATTTGAATCTTTTTGGCTTGAGACTTCCGGTCTCATTCATTTCCATTAATTTTTTGATGTTAAAAACTGCTCGTTACGCTGCTTGATTTTGCAATTTGATATTTTCTTATTATATTATTCTACTTGGTCTGTATAATCATGCAAACATTTGTTTGTAGAGCAAGTAGTTTGACCGTTTTCTGCCGTTTATTATTCCTAGTCAGTTCTCCCATAGGCGACTGAATCGGAAATTCTAAGACAATCCCGAAAACAGGCGCACTTCCGCATTTTAGAATAAGGTCAATAACATGTATGTCAAAACTGATGGCAGAATGCAAGGCGGTGTGCACATTGTGGTACAGAGTTCACTCTAAAAAAAATTTATTTTATTTTTTCAAGCTACTTAATTAAAATGAGTTGAAACAACACAATTCTTGAGATTTCATTGGGACAACAATAGTTAACTTGATCGATTTGTGTTGGGGCAACATGAATGAATTGTGTGGAAACATGCATTTTTAACAGTGTTGAGTTGTTTATTCCTAACAAATTAAATGCAATATTTGCTTCCTAAAGTGGATTGTAAGTAAATATGTTGTGCAGTTCTCTTTTTGTTTTCATGCTAATATTTTGGTGTGAGAAATATCAGAGAATGAATCACTAAATAAGCAAACTGTCCAAATTAAACGGCATTACAAATATATTCCCACCTTTTTGAAAACTTAGATTGCATCGAAAGATTGCATCGAAAAAGTTTTGTTTTTTCTGGCATCCGTATTTCTGGTTTCAAACAGCAGAAAAAAACATGTGACTGCTGAAATATGCTTTTGGGTTTTTGTTGTTGTTGTTGTTTTGCAACATTTATAGCTTGACAGCCACTTAACATTGTCCAATGATGAGAAACAAGCTGCTCAGATATACTGCATATACTTGATATACTGCAGCTTTCTGCTTAAATATATTTTAAAAATGCATAAAGAAACTTTTCTCAGTTTGTTTTTACATCATAAAAGTGTAAAACCTATTTTAAAAATAGCTCATATATGTTGATTGGTTTGTAAATAATGAGTCCCTCCTTTTAGTTTGAAATGACCACATTTTGCATGGTGATTTCAGTTGCTGGTGAATTTGAGACATACGAGTAAGGTTCCAGCATGCTTTAGAGGCTTGAGAGCTGGTTAAGGTTATGTGGACCCGGCAGAAAAGAGAGGCATGGCATATGACCCTTTAAAAAGACATAAACCAAGAGCACGCCTCATGTCATCACACTATAGTAATAAAATCCCTTGTTTGTGCTGCTGATCATTTGTTTACAACTTACCACATAGACATAAGAACTGGTGTCAAGAGGTCACACAGTCAGAAATAATCTGGATATAGTAAAGGTTATGTCTTATATAACATAATTGAGCTAAAATTAATTAATTGTTTTCTGGGTAGATGTTTATTTGAGCGACTCATGAAAAACGAACAAATGCAAGTTCTGAGATAAAATATTTAAATTGTAATTTTTTTCGGATCCAGTGAAATAGTGCATGTAAAATTACAGCAGTTTGATAGTGAAAATAATTGTGCAAAAAAAAGCCTACTTTCAGTGCTGACTAGCAACAGTATTGTTATTCTTTTTCAGATATTTATCAAGGGATATTTAACGGAGCAATGACATTTTCACAGTATTTCCTATTATATTTTTTCTTCTGGATAAAATCTTCTTTGTGTTTTTTTGGCTGGATTAAAAGCTGTTTTTCATTTTTTTAATCAAGTTCAATAATATTGTACTTTCTAAGAAATATATAAAATTTATTATTTTTTTCATCAGTTGGTTACAGAAAAAAACATTGTTATACTGTACATTAACTTGCCTAATTAACCTAATTAAGCCTTTAAATTGCACTTATAAGTGGGATACCAGTAAAATAACTAATAAAACATTGTGTACTGTCACCATGGCAAACATAAAATAAATTTAAAAATCTTCTTTCCATTAAACAGAAATTAGGAATAAAATGTAAAAGAGTTGGGCGGCACGATGGCGCAGTGGCTGTCGCCTCACAGCAAGAAGTTCGCTGGTTTGAGCCCCGGCTGGGTCAGTTGGCATTTCTGTGTGGAGTTTGCATGTTCTCCTCGTGTTGGCGTGGGTTTCCCCCTACAGTCCAAAGACATGCACTATAGGTGAATTAAATTAGCTAAATTGGCTGTAGTGTATGAGTGTGTACGGGTGTTTCCCAATGATGGGTTGCAGCTGGAAGGGCATCCGCTGCGTAAAAAATATGCTGTATAAGTTGGTGGTTTATTCTGCTGTGGCGACCCCTGATAAATAAAGGGACTAAGCCTAAAAGGATATGAATAAATGAACATCCTTTCTGAATTATTTTGCTTGAAAATGAGCATATGCTACCTTTTTAAAACACGTCTGGTTTATTTTGATTTTTGTTTTGAAATTTTAATGGACAAAATACTTGTCCAAATATCTTTAAAGTATTTGCTGATGGATATTTGCTATGAGTTATTATCTGTGTGTTGTTACCAAACTCATTATTAGTTTGTTTAAAAAAACTCATTAATATACTCTAGAATTATGACTACTTTTGTCATATCATTAAGTTTGCTGAAGGTCAAGAGATAATGGAGGAAGGACAAGCTTGATTATTTATAGGGGTTTGGTCTATTGCTGATTAAATAATAGAATGATTGTCAATTATGAGTTGGGCTTGTCATAACATCTTTGCATGCTCCTCCTGGAAATTGGTAATCAAACAAATAACAATTGCTTCAATCAATAAAAGTTCTTTTAAAAGTTACCATTTAGCTATGATTTTATTAAAATGATTTTTGTTTATTATTGTTTATAATATTATCTCTCATTTTTTGTAATTTAAGTCAATTGTAATATTTATATTTGTTTATGAATGGAATACAACTTTTTTTTTGCATTTGGAGAAAGTCATAATCTGGCTACGTGAAAACAAGATTATTTTGTTTACCCCATTTGCAGATTATTTTGATTGTTTAAAGAAAAAAAAAACACTTTATTTTAACATTATTTCTGAAAAAAGGAAAATATTTTTTTGCTTGTCTAGAACTGGGGTTCTCAATCTCGGTCCTGGAGCGCCAGTGTTCTGCATATGTTTGCTTCTGCCCCAATCAGACACAACTGGACTAGCTAATCAAGCTCTCAATAGGCTTTCAAGAAACAGCCTTGTAGGTGTGTTGAGGTAATTTGGAGCTACAGTACAATCTGCAAGACACTGAACCTCCAGGAGCAAGTTTGAGAACCCTTGGTCTAGAAAATGCTTCTTGATTTAAGAATTGTTAGATATTTGGACTAGAAATAAGCCAAAAACTCTAAGTTAGAAAAGCATTTTTTGCAGTGTAACATTAGTCTGACATGACTCTCTTTATAATTTATAATGCAAAGGCCAGACCCTTCTATTATCCCCTTTTATATGTGTTTTCTCATCTAAATAAGCACATTTCCAGATTCATATGGCAAGGCATCCCACAAAATATTACAGTTAGAACTGGTGGAGAGCATCCAACACAATCTCACGGCAATTCGTAACTTTTTCATTTAGTGGCTAATTCGTATGAATTCGTACGATCTAATTCGTACAATTTAGTACGATTTGCTTATCCCCCAATGACGGTTGGGGTTAGGGGTGGGGTCAGGTGCCACGCCTCCTTTTAAAAATCGTACCATTTCGTACGACTGAACTCGTACGAATTCGGACGAATTAGCCACTAAACTGGCAAAACGTAAAACACTTACGTTTTCTCGTGAGATCAGGCTGGAGCATCACAGTTGGAAACTGAGACATAGTAGTTTGTTAGATGGCTAGTAATTGAAAAGGTAATTCTAATCCTTACCTATACCAGCCTTTCTAATTAAAGAAGTAAATATGTTAAGTATATATAAATTAGAAAAAGGGTCAGACCTGTTTAGTGTGGAAAGATGTCCAAGTTATTTATAATCTTCCCAAATGATTTTTTGGTTACCAAATGCACTGCTAATTGACTAGGGCTGCAAAATATTGGGAAAAAATTGGCATTGCAATTTTTTTTTGTCTGCGATATTGCAAAATATAATTTCAAAAGATGACTTGTAGCACATTTGGAAATCATAATTTAAGATTACTTTGTAGAACACTGTCTGCTTAAAATTAAAGAAGCATTTTACATAAAGCAAATTTAAAAAGATGCAAATGATATGAATCTTGTATATGAGCTTCTTTGGTTTCCAACAGTATTCAGGCACAGATATTAAAATAGCATTGTATATTCATGATTGTATAAATAAATAGATTTAATCTTTGTTAAAGGTTAAACTTGATAACTTCTTGGTTTAAATTCATTTGAAATCTTAGACAGTCACAGATGTTTAGAAACACGTCCAAATGAACACCTTTCATTTTATTAGGGTTTAACTATGCACAGACTTCACAAATAGCGTGTTCTGAACTGTGGAGGCTGGCTATTATAATCCCAATTTGGCATTGCAGATCTTGCGATGTGACTATTGCAGATTCACATATTGGGATATCAATGCTGAAATGAGGCAGTGCAGCCCTAAAATTGACACTTTTCTTTCATTGTAAATTTTGACTTTAATTGTGATAGCTGTAATATATTTGGTGCATGGAAAACTGTTGACCCCTTTCATGAATTTGTAGGGCATTTTTATTATCATTATTATTATTATTTATTTATTTATTTATTATTATTATTAATAATAATAATAATAATAATAATAGTAGTAGTAGTAATTTTAGACAGACTCTACAGAACAGCTACAAAAAGAACATGAGCAGGTTACAGGACTGTCTAGTGACAAATCCGCTTGAAGACCTGATCTCCTATAATGCAATCAGGAAATATCTTTAATAAATACTCTGCTAGAAGTATATTTAACTCTTGGGGGAAACTGGGCCCCTGACCTGATGAAGACTCTAAAAAAGTGGAGGAGGAGGTAGTGCTCTTTCTCATCCTGTAGTGATATGAGACATCTTAATGGTAGCGTGAAGCCCCACCCAGAAAGGCACACTGAAGCTTAATATTGGTGGGAAAAATTGCACAGAACTTCCTCCCATTTTTTGGCAGGAACCTTTTGAAGGGGACGTATTATGAGCTTTTGATGGAAAATCTGAGCTTTTAAAAACGGTCCTTTAGAAACAATGATGTAGAAATAAGATTGCTGAATTTTTAAAGAAGAGAGTTCAGATGAAATGAGTTGTGAGCTGTAATAGGTGGAAAGATCAAGGGGAGGAACTGTTTTTTGTGTTTAAAGGAGTCCGAGGACACATGCAGTGGTGTAGATGTTGGGAGAAGAGCTGTGGGTCAGAGCTGAGTTGGCTGGTTGAGCTGTTTATTGGTGCGATGCGAGTGAAGCTGGAATGAGCGGAGTCATCGTACTTCTGTAACTCGATGCTCAACCATGATGGCCCACGGCAGCTGAGCGGCCACTATATCAGTGTTTGTATGGTACGGATGTGCATGAGAGCGATACAGAGTGTGTGTCTGTCTCCACTTTCCCAGCCCCTCTCTGTATGCTGAGCCCCCACAGAGAAAGACTGAATTCTCAGAGGTGTACGTACTGTATATCTGCGTGCCTTCAACTTGCACATATGCACGTCATTGCCACTGGATCAAGAAAAAAATGAATATAAAATTATATAATTATAAAAACATATGTATGCATTGAAAATGTAAATTAGAAAACAATTTTTAAACACTTGACTTGATTTATCAGAAATTATGTGGGCTATAATCATCATTTAAAAAATTGTAAAAGCACACAACAAAAACCACTAGTTTTGTGGGAAATTTATAAAATAGCAATGACTGTGTCACAAAGAAAGCTTACAACTAAAAAGTATGGAGTTTGCATGTTCTCCCTGCATTTGCGTGGGTTTCCTCCGGGTGCTCCGGTTTCCCCCACAGTCCAAAGACATGCGGTACAGGTGAATTGGGTAGGCTAAATTGTCCGTAGTGTATGAGTGTGTGTGAATGTGTGTGTGGACGTTTCCCAGAGATGGGTTGCGGCTGGAAGGGCATCTGCTGCGTAAAAACTTGCTGGATAAGTTGTCAGTTCATTCTGCTGTGGCGACCCCGGATTATATATATAGATTTTAAATGACTTCAGCACATCTGTTGCCACAAGATTTTACTAGTCTCTCACAGACTTCACCAGTCTCTTGCAGACATCAGACAAAGTGAACAGCGCCTTAGCGGCCCCCTGGCTGTGTGTAATGCTACATTAGTTGCAGTCTGAGAATTTCTGAGAGATGTAAAATTTTAAAACTGTGTGGTAGGTTTTTTTTTTTTTTTTTTACGTAGAATTAATATTTATTTACATTTTTTTGTAAATATACCTTTGTAAACAAAGTAGCTTCAATGTGAGTAGCAATCTTTTGTGTAGTTTGAAAGTAGCTTAGGCTACTGTATTTAATGAGTAGCTTATGAAGCTACAGTGCCAGAGTAGCTTCCCCAACACTGCTCAGAATGCACAATCTGAAAACATTCTGCTTTGTCTGATATCCAAATAATCAGCCAGCAAACCATGACCGAAGCAAAGTTTTACAGCCAGTTTTGTATGGTGTCTAAAACTGTACTGTCTTTACCCAAGAGGTCAGTCAGAGAAAAGCGGAAGCAAGAGATGATGATGATAAAAATGTGCAAAATTTATTCAATCGTCGTATGTAGCTACTCAAAATTTTCTAGTATTTGATTTAACCCCCAGGGTGTTTGCATTGCTGTTATACACTAATGTTTGTGCCAAAGGATAGCCAACATTGATGTCCATTTCGTTCTTTGTAAATTGTTATTTATAAATGTTCTTTCTAAATAGTTCTTTATAAATGTTCGTTTATATTTAGTATTGTGTTGTGTTATGAATACAAAATGGCTGCCTGACACACACTCATAGTTGCCTGCCATTGGCTGTGTCTCTGTAAAGTCATCATGATCTATGGGAGTTGGCTTGGAAGCCAGTGTCTGCTAAGTTAATAAGTAATATGATGTTCTAGAGTAATGTTTGGCTCTCCTTGTCCTTGGTACTGTGGGAAAGTGTCTTGCTCTTTGAGACTGACTTGTACACTTGTGTCTTGTCATTGCTTTGACAGTTATTTAGGCTGCAGTTGGTACAGTCTCAAGTGTGGCAGACTAGAGTTTCGGTTGATTGTGGTCATGTCTTAGACTAGAGGGAGGGAGAATATGTTATTTGCCTTATCATCACAATCATTGACCTATTGATGTGACTTACAGAATAATAATATCAGATTCAGAGCTCATTGTTTTGATATTTGCTGTATTAAATGTAAGATTCAAGTTACTAAGTAATCTGAACTACTGTATCAGCAACGCCAGCTAAAAACATTAAATAAAATCTAGCTAATGCCTTCAAGACATCTAGTGTATACTTTACGAACTAAATGACTTTTAGTGTAATTGTAAAAACGTCCGATCTTCATATTTTTTTTGTATAAAATCTAGAGATGTAATACTATCAGAATTTCACGGTACGATAAAACCTCGGTATGAATGGCATGGTACAGATTATTGAATAATTTACAGGAAAAACTAAACTAATGAAAAGACTCGAAAAAAGTGCCAAAAGTGTTTATTTACCTTATCACTGAACATATTAATGACATACAAATTAGCCATCTATCTGTAAATTTCGAAACAGGAACTTCAATTTTTCAATTTTAATAACAAAAAACTTTCAAACCATATAAAAAAAATAAAGTTTCAATTTAGTAATGTTGAAAGCTCATCACATTCAACATTTAAGCACTCACTCACTTAGATAGAGATGGGTTTTTTAAGGAAAATTAGTACATAACTATAACCTGGTAAAAAGTCCCCTGCAACAGAAAAAAAAACCCTCTCATTTGGGACTGAGGTTTCTGGGACAGAGAGATATGATTTAGCCAAGGTTGACAGCAGTGGGTAACGTTGTGCATTGTCTTTCCACCACATGAGAGGACAAGCCATGAGTGAGATAGAGGTCTCTTTGCGGTACAAGTCAATGTCTGCATCAATCTAACAAGAGTGCTGTGTTCTGCAGTCCCCATGACTTATTTTAGTCGTATTCCCCGACTTAAATTTCACCACAGTCTGGCAGTGCCTGCATACTGTTTTTTTCTTTGTCTGTCACCTTTTCTCCTTTTTCGTATCTTTTAGAAAGAAACCGAAATGCTTCCACACATCTGGTTTAAAACCCGCTTTAAGGTTAATCATTTCCAGCTCTTTTTCTTCCCCGCTACTAGCAGCACACTCCATTTCCGCATTACTGAATACTGTATGTAGTGACAACAGACCGCAAAGGATGATGGTTAGCCTAGGCTGATGGGAATTGTAGTTCCCGCTACCTCCCGTTCGCTTCATTGGCCTAAGCAAACTTTTCTCAGAAATATAGTTTTATTGAGTCATGCGCCTACGGTAATATTGAAAAAAATTACTATTGCGGTATGACGGTATTTACAATATTGTCACATCCCTAATAAAATCTGATTCATATACAAGTAAACATGACTTGTTTATGTAAAAAATGACTTGCTAGTAATTTATGCTAATTATTAAAAAAAAAACACACACACAAATGTTTCAACCATCATATTAAAAATATATTAAAAGCTTTTGAGGAATTTCATTTGTACATCTTAATTGTCATAATTATTTTGTATAGTATTACAATAAATTTAAACATAAATGTATTCACATTGCTTCACTTTTTCTACATTTTTTGTGTTACAACCTTATTCCAAAATTGATTCAGTTTTCTTTTTTACTGCTTTACTGTCATAAAGTTCTCACTGATTTACAAATATCACCATTATAATTTCCCCCTGTGAGTCATTATTTCATGAAATGTAATATGAGCCAAGACCCAAGGCTTTGTGTGTTTTAATATAGTTTGCAGTTTGCATAAATGCAGGCTGTTTTAAATTCCTGGTAACAAAATGAACCAACAGTGAATGGAATTGAAAATACAGTATATAGTATAAATAAGTCATGGTTTACACTACAGTCGTTCTTACATGGCAGGGCGCCATGCCAAAATTCATCCCACCACGGCTACATTACAGCTTCTCATTCAAAACATTTTATTTTTTTAATAGCGGGTAATAATCTCACTAAAACATGTTAAAGGGTAAGTGAATTAAAACAGCACAAACTTTTGTGTAACTATTGTAGTGCTGTGCTTTATTTGTTCAACCATTTAAGGTTACGTGCTGACTGTCTATTACATAAATGCGATCTCGACTTCTAATACTGTGCTCACAACTTTTGTCACTAAAATAACGCCACAGGTATTTGGTAGATCTGTGTAAAAAATTGTCTGCTGCCACAGCTGGAAAAAATTCTAAAGGAAACACTAAGTAGTACATAAATAATTAAATGTGATTTGACTGCATGACTAATTATAACATGTAAAGACAAGGACTGAATTAAAAGAGCAATCATTTTAAAGTTATACAAAAAATAGTCGGTTAAGGCTCTCGAAAAATATAAGTAAAAAATTAAAAGCACTTTATTGACATGGCTATTATTTAAACAAAAAAACAGCAGTGTGCTTTTGTATTTATTTTCTGTTTTCCTTAAATTCCCTTATCCAATGATCACCGGCATATTAATTAACCCTGCACTTTGTTTTGGATTTTGGATTGTCTGCAGAACTGCAGTGTTTCAGTGAAGTTCAGTCAATCACATATTTTAACGTTTTGCAACATATTACCACCACAGCCATATAAATTTTGCAAGTCTAATGTGACTGTGGCTTTATCGTATATGTAAACTTCATTCAGAGAGAAGCTTGAACTCTTTGCTTCTTTTGCAATACATCTGACAGCAGACAAATACAAGCAAGTTTTGGACTGGATTTTTTATTTTTTTTTGCATGGTCTGAACAATTCACGCAGAACTGCCAGTCAGTCATAATCCAAATATATTTTGTTCTCCCTCTTTTTAGGAGTTTAGTGTAGAGATTCCCCGTTGAGGTGGTGTCTCTTCGCGATGCCAAGATGGCACGCCTGCTCCCTCCCACAGGCACCAGTGTGTTCCGCCGCTTCACCCCAGAGTCACTGGTGGAGATCGAGAGGCTCATCCAGGAGAAGAGCACCAGGGAGGAACTAGAGGGAGCCGAGGAGGAACCACAGGCACCGAGCAGCGATCTGGAGGCGGGAAAATGCCTGCCGATGATCTATGGCGACCCCCCCGGGGATCTCCTCAACACCCCTCTGGAAGACATCGACCCCTTTTATAAAACACAGAAAGTCAGTCTTGTGCCCATTTATGTTAGATGAAGTGATCTCTGTTCATATTGTGTTCTCCAGCTATTTTTTAACCTCTTTCTCTTTTGCAGACTTTTATTGTCATAAGCAAGGGAAACACAATCTTCAGGTTCTCTTCTGAACCGGCGATGTTTTGCATCAGTCCTTTTAGTATTGTCAGAAGAGGAGCCATCAAAATTCTTATACATTCATATCCTTTTTGTGCAGTTGTTTCATTGCAATCATTGTATCTGATAACAATCATCATTTAGAGGGCAATTTTGGGTGTGGGCTGGTTACCCAAAGGTTGCTGGTTCAGTTTCTGGTCCTGGTGACCACTCCTCCTGGTGTGTGTGTGGTCACACTCACTCAAAATGTGTGTGCATGGATGGATTAAAAACAGAGGACTAATTGCAATTTTTGGGTAAAAACCAAACACTCTTTGAAATAAAGGTACAAAATCTGTCACAGGGCGGTACCATTTTAAAAGGTATATTTTTGTTCTTAACAGATCCTTAAAGGTACATATTAATACCTAAAAAGTACATATGTACCTCATAAGGGTACAAAAATGCACCTTAAAGGTACAAAAAGTGGTCCCTAAACTTACTAACGTACACATGTACAGTACAAAAGTGTACCTTTTGAAAAGGTGCCACCCCAGTAACAGATTTTGTACCTTTATTTCTGAGAGTGTACTTGGCAAGGCTCAGTTCACTTCACTCACTCACTCATTATTGAGTCTTTAGATGTTTGCAATATTTACCTTGACTGTACTTCACGTTATTTAGCATGTTCATCATGATCACCATCCTGTCCAATTGCGTGTTCATGACGATGAGTAACCCTCCAGCCTGGAGTAAAACTGTCGAGTAAGAGCTGCTTTGTGTCTCATTTTTGTTGACTCTATTGAGTAATAACAAATAATTTTTTTAAAGTATCATTTTTTAAAAGGTAAAATAATTTTTGAAGGAAAAAAAAGAAAATATCTGTTTAAATTGACAATATATATTTTTGTTCTGATTTATTTATTTATCTGTATTTTAAATATATACTTCTCTACATTCTAGAAAAATGCTGTGAAGATGTTTGAGTTGTCATAACTGAATCATACTGTATATTTAAAAGTATAGTTCAACTGAAAATTAAAATTTAATCAGTATTTACCTCAAGTGGTTACAAACCTTTAGTTTCTTTCTTTTGATGAAAACTAAAGAAGATGTTTGAAGAATGTAATCACTAAATATGGAAGTCAATGGTTACAGGTTTTCAGCAAATTCAGTAATGTTAACAGAATTTTCATTTTTGGGTGAACTATCCCTTTAATATTAATACTATAATCGTGACTGTGCAGCATCTTTTTATTGACAGTTCATTTGTTCTAAATGTGATGCTAATTTCTTTCATATATTTGTTGATGTGTTATTGCAGGTATGTTTTTACTGGTATATATACCTTTGAAGCGACTGTCAAAGTTTTATCCCGAGGCTTCTGCATTGGACCTTTTACATTCCTCCGTGATCCATGGAACTGGCTTGATTTCATGGTGATCAGCATGGCGTGAGTAAACAAATCATGAGCTGCTACTACAAAGCTGAGGTTCATTGATCTAGTTTTTTTTTTTTTGCAATGTTCACACTAGCGATACTGTCTACATGCTTAGTATCATTCAGACACCTTCTCAGTGACTGTCAGCTAATGCTGCCATTTGGCCGCAGTGGTTGACAGATCTATTAAATATAACATTAAAAATCAATCAGTTTCTCCTGCCAAGAACATCTAACACATAGATACACTTATAGGATTAATAACTAGATATTTTACGCTTTTAAAGCGTTATAACTTTGTATTATGCAATGCAAAATTAGAGAAATGCATTAAACCCTATTTTCTATGCATTTGTAATGGGTACTAAACTTCTAAAGCTTGTAAAAGCATGCAACAATACTGTAAAAGTATTTTAAAAGTGGTGCATACATCATGTGTTCTGTTTCTTACCATTTCTCAATGCATAATAGTGTTGTCAGCCATTTCACTGATTGTTTGTGGTTTGCAGGTACGTCACAGAGTTTGTAGACCTTGGCAATGTGTCAGCACTGAGGACATTTCGTGTGCTTCGAGCTCTCAAAACAATCACAGTTATTCCTGGTATGTAGTAATTGTACGTCATGCTGTGTTTTTTTAAAAAACATAAAATCATAAACCACACTAAAACATCCAATGATGTTTTTTTCTATGTCTTTGCATGCAAATTCATAATTATTAGAATCGAGTTTTTGGAATAGAAGTTTGCAATTAACTGTTTTTTGTTTTTTTTTTCAAATCTTTTTCCTCAGGTTTGAAAACCATTGTTGGGGCTTTGATTCAATCTGTCAAGAAGATGATAGACGTCATGATTTTGACCATCTTTGCACTGGCTGTATTTGCCCTCATTGGACTACAGCTGTTCATGGGAAATCTGCGCCAAAAGTGCATCCGTTGGCCCATTCTCAACAGCACCATCTTTGACGTCTACAACTCCAACATGGTCAATGACACCACCCTCAACGTTACCGATACTTTCGATTTCAAAGCTTACATAAGCAATGAAGGTGAAGTCAGGTCAAGGTTATTAAATATTTCCAACTTTTACTCATGACATTACATACAGTAGCACTGCGGTTAATATTTTAATTAAACTATAATAATAATAATAATAATAATAATAATAATAATAATAATAATAATAGTATAGTAATAATATAATAATTTTCAACTATCGGGCCAAATGTTTTAATTTGTACTTTTCCATTTCATGCTCTGTCAGTCACTGCGGATATGGTTTCATTTTCCACAATGCTGCTGATAATGGAGCTCTCTGGAATGTACTGTACTACAAATGCATAAGTCGATGAATTCAATGTAAAAGTCAGATATTTCTAGGTTTTTTATTTTGGACTTCTTTTATCTTTTTATTTACTTCGTTAAATAATAGAAATATACAATAGTGTTTTTCTACTTACTCTCTCCACTAGCACAGTTCAGCATGGTTGTCTAACGATGTCTAAAATTTCGGGCTGAGAACGTTTTTTGTTCATGGATCATGATATATTGTAACTTGTTATGCTTTGCAGAAAACCAATACTTTCTGGAAGGAAGTTTAGATGCTTTACTATGTGGCAACAGTTCTGATGCTGGGTACGTTTGGACAGTTGGGTTGAAAAATTCCTATTAAGCAGTAATTAATATCACTTGTAATTAATTGTATGTCTATGAAATGATATTTTCAAATAGCAAATTGTAAAAACAATAAATGCAGCCGTGGTTTATCTTTTTGAAGAGAATCAGATCAATGGCACTTATTCTGGATGTTTTCATAGGAGATGTCCAGAAGGATACACGTGTATGAAAGCTGGTCGAAACCCAAACTATGGCTATACAAGCTATGACAACTTTGGATGGGCCTTTCTCGCCCTCTTCAGACTCATGACCCAGGACTTTTGGGAGAATCTTTTCCAGCTGGTCTGTTAACAAGTTATTTTTACCATGTACATTTGTTGAAAAGGTATAAGTTCATCAAATCCATCCCCATCTTGTTTAGACCCTTCGTGCTGCTGGGAAGACTTACATGATCTTCTTCGTGGTGGTCATCTTCCTGGGCTCTTTCTACCTCATCAATCTGATCTTGGCTGTGGTTGCAATGGCATACGACGAGCAGAATGAGGCCACATTGGCCGAGGCTCGTGACAAAGAAGAGGAGTTTCAAAGATTACTTGAGCAGCTCAAGAACCAAGAGGTCAGGTGACTACCATATGATTTTGCATTAAATACAGATCATTTATTACAAATGGAGCACTCAGTCCGCAGATTAACACTGTAAAAAGTGAGTTAGTTGACTTTACTTAAAAAAAGAGAGTAAACTCATTGACTTATAATTATTAAGCATACAAACTATGTGCATAATTATAAAAGTTAAGTTAAATCAATGGGTTTAATGACTTTTTAAAGTAAAATCAACTTGTTGCTTTTAGGGCAACACGTTTACTCACTTTTTTTTTTAAGTAACTAATTCTTTTTTACAGTGCAGTTGCTAAAACCCATTATCCATTGTTTTATATTCATACACCTTACACTAATATGTTTTTGTGTGTGTGTATGTGATTCATTTCTGTCTTAAATTACAGACAGGCAGTAAAGCATCTTTGGCCAGCCAGAAAACACAAAGTCGAGGGTCAAACCGGACAGGTTCCCTGCACGATCTTGCAGATGAAGATGTCATAAAGGACTGTAATGGCCGAATAGTACCTCGCCTTATTGTCAACAGAGTTTCCTCTAACAAAGAGGTGATGTACAGTGTTTTAACATTATCATTAATATCAGAGGAGATATTTACATTTAGTAATATAGCAGACGCTTTTGAGTAATTGAATCATTATTGTATATTTATTGCATAACTATTATACTCTCAACACCGTATACTAATACTAGGGTTCCTTATTTTGTTTTCTAGATGTTTTTATAAATAAAATGTTTTTATTTTGTCACAATATACTTTTACATCACCTTATTTCTCAGATTATTATAAATATAATTAGTGAATGCCAGTATGACTGATGTCATGCACCATGCCAGTCAGTTGCTTATTCAACTAGTCATTAGTCTAGCATCTCTTTTGCATTGTCACCATCGCACTGTGGTGCTAAAACTGCAGTGTAAATTGATCCAGTGATAGAATGTTATTGCAAACAATTGGTTGCTAAGGATGTTTATCAACCAACATCCAATCACGTGTCTCAAATTTACATGCATTAGACAATTATGAAATCATTGAACAAGGTATATGAACAGTAGTTTTAGCATTTGATGGGCAAGATACAGATACATGTTTAAAAGCATGATCATTTTGTCACAATATACTTTTTCGCATCACCCTTTTTCTCAGATAATTTCAAAATCTTAATTCAAAAAGTATTGTTTTGTTTACATGAAGTAATTTGAACTACAAACTAGAACATTGCTGTAATTGCATCACTATTAAAAAAACTGGCAAGAAAGCTTTACCATATTTAAACATGCTTACTATTTTATGTATCTTTCAGTTATCAGCAGAAGAGGACCAGAAGTCTCTGAGTTCAAAACACAGCATGCAGTACTTGGACCAGCCCAAACTCTCCAAGAGAACAGCTAGTGCTCTCAGTGTACTCACTGCAACTATGGAGGGTAACCTGGCTTAAAGAGTTACTGGCTTATATTCAATTCATTTTATATCTCATTAAGTAGCTTTGACACCTACCGTAGGAGCATATTTAGAAGCATTCTTAATAGGGATGCACAATAGTTTTGGAAAGCCCTTGAAATGAAAACATAGTATCAGACCGATATAAAAATAGTGCATTGACTAACTTTTTTGTCCTTTTTATAAAGAAATAACATGCACCCTTTGTTATGGTACTCTTGAACAATGACTGTTATGAATTGCATTAAATTGAGTTTAATTGAATTGAATTGAATTGAATTGAATTGAATTGAATTGAACTGAATTGAATTTAACATGCCAAGTAGCCAGAAACAATTCTGAAACCCAGTTCCAGTAGTGGAAATGTAAATTAAATACACTGGGCTTATAGAGACAATTTTACACACTCAAAGTTGTTCTTGAGAGTGCAGTTTTCTATTTGTGTTCAACGATCTGGCTGAACAGCTTGATGCTGTCTATTGTCTGAAGCTCGAGACAAACTAAGCAAAGGTCAGAGGTGAACAACCCGCTAACTTCATCTTAGTGGTGATAATCATTGGGCTATTTCAGAGCTATGGACTGCTTAGGGACTGGCAGAATTTATTGCTGGCTCTTCTCTGGTGTTTATTCATTTCTGTCATTGGGTAAACATGCCCAGGGCTACTTATTTAGGAAAATCTAATATGTGCATTGGCATTCGTTTGGCTGTGTGTAAAAGGAAAGCTATGGGGCAGTAAGCATGGTTATGAAACCGGGTAAAACAAAATCCCCCCAAAAAAGAAAAGCAGTGTAAAATTACATCCGTGATTCTCTTTTAGAAGGGGGCATGGCGGCTCAGTGGTTAGCACTGTAGCCTCAGAGCAAGAAGGTCACTGGTTCGTGTCCCGGCTGTGTCAGTTGGCATTTCTGTGTGAAATTTGCATGTTCTCCCTGTGTTTCTCTCTGAGGTTTCCCTCAAAGTCCAAAGACATGTGCTATAAATGAATTGAATAAACTAAGATCACAGTGTATGAGTGTGTGAATGTAAGAGTTTTCCAGTACTGGGTTGTGGCTGAAAGGGCATCAGCTGTGTAAAACATGCCTGAATAGTTGGCAGTTTATTCTGCTGTGGCGACTTCTGAATAATCAGAAACTAAGCTGAAGGAAAATGGATGGATGGATTTTCTTCTAGTTTGCTTTTAAAAATGAGTTGGTTTTAGGGAAAGAGGGTGGGTGACTCAGTCGATAGCAAGCTCTAATACTCACGACAAGCCGTCTGGCTTTTTATGGGCATGTGCAAGACGGACATGTAAAAAGGGCACATACAATGAGCAAACTTAGCCCAGTAACGTATTTGAGATTTGCAGAAAAATACACAGAGTGTCCTCTTGGGGATTTGTGAAAGTTCAGTTCTAAAAATGTAGCCCTGGACACACAACTATAATGAGCTTGGGCTGCAACAATGATATTGCTGATTTTCAATCTCTCTTTGTCTCTCTAGGGTTGGAGGATGCCCAGAGGCCTTGTCCCCCTGGCTGGTATAAGTTTGCGGATATGTTCCTTAAATGGGACTGCTGCGCTCCCTGGATCTTGTTTAAGAAGTGGGTTCATTTTGTAGTGATGGACCCATTCGTTGACCTGGGTATCACCATCTGCATTGTGCTCAATACACTGTTCATGGCCATGGAGCATTACCCTATGAGTCCACATTTTGAACATGTCCTCTCAGTGGGCAACTTGGTTAGTGTTGCATCAGTTCTTTGATTACTGTGCATTGTTGATATTGTAAATCATATATAGCATATTTCTTATTGGCTAGAGCTTGTTTTGGATGCTGTTGCATTAAATGTTTTCTATGGATTAAATATTTTCCTTCCACCAATCTTTTCTAACTTAAAGGAATAGTTCACTCAAAAATTAAATTGACCCCAGAATTTACTCATCTTCAAGCCATCTTTGGTGTGAATGATTTCAGATGAACACAGTTTAAAATTTTATACATCAAATGGCCTTCTAACAAACAAATCATTAAACAAAACCCTGTGCTGCCAGGGGGTTAACAACTCTTATGAAGTGGATTGATGTGTTTTTTAAACAATATATATTTAACATAGTTGAATTATGGACTTAAATCACTGACAAATGCTAATTCTAGACAACATCTTGAACTCATCTGATCGCTGAGTCGATGTATGATGCATGAAGTACAGGGAGACACATTCATAGCTCAAAACCCTGAGGGTGAGCAAATTATGGGATAGTTTTTAATTTGGGGTGAAATATTCCTTTATAAAGTACATTCTACTTGCATTTTTTTCAAGTAAAGAAACAAGGACACCAACAAGGTCTTTGAAATGTTTTTTTTTTAAGTTTAAATTGATGATTTATGTTCCCATTCTCACAGAACATTAAACTTTATTCTTCAAGGTGTTCACAGGAATCTTCACAGCTGAAATGGTGTTCAAGCTTATAGCTATGGACCCTTACTACTACTTCCAGGTGGGCTGGAACATTTTTGACAGCATCATTGTCACACTCAGCCTGGTGGAGTTGGGACTGGCCAACGTTCAGGGATTGTCCGTTCTAAGGTCCTTTCGTTTGGTAAGTCTGAAACTCAAACTCTCATTATCTTTTTATGGTTTGTTATTGGTATTTGTTAAACTGCAACATTGCAGAAGATACCCTACAAAAAGGGTTATGTGGTTTTACTTTGCATTCAATTTTGTTTTTCACTCTATATGTTTTTGCGTCCATCTCTGATGTGCTGGAAGTAGCTACGTGTCTTCAAACTGGCTAAATCTTGGCCCACCCTTAACATGCTGATCAAGATCATCGGCAACTCAGTGGGTGCTCTAGGGAACCTAACACTTGTTCTGGCCATCATTGTCTTCATCTTTGCCGTGGTGGGCATGCAGCTTTTTGGAAAAAGCTACAAGGACTGCGTTTGTAAGATCTCTGAGGATTGCGAGCTGCCCCGCTGGCACATGAACGACTTCTTCCACTCATTCCTCATCGTCTTTCGGATCTTATGTGGAGAGTGGATTGAGACTATGTGGGACTGCATGGAGGTGGCAGGAGCTAGCATGTGTTTGATAGTCTTCATGATGGTCATGGTCATCGGAAACCTTGTGGTAAGTGAAGTAGAAGTTGCACAAACACAATAAAAGTCAAACATTCTGACTGAAATGGAGTCTCCAATGGGAGTATTACTGAAATCTTGCTATCTTAGGTCGTAAGATATGATACAGTAAAAATAGATTTTTTTCAATTCGTATTAGAGAAGCAAATCTTAGCCAGATTTGTGATTCTTATCTTATCAATTCATATCCTATCTGTATTTTGGAGATCTTAAATTGTGTCATCAAGTTCAACAATCCACTATGCAATCGGTGCTTTTGAAAACACTATTGATTGAGTTTAGGGAAGGAGGAGGGTGGGTCAGTCGATCGGTCAGTTAGTCAGTCATTAAGTCAGTCAAACAGTCAGTCGACAGTGGCTTCTGGTGGATTTACATGAGAACAGCAGGCGTAAATGACACTCCCGAGGGAAATTTGAGATCTCTAAAAGCGCACACTGCACTGGATTTGCAAAAAAAAAAAAAAAAAGTAGCTCCTGGGAAATATTTGGTGCTCTCCAGAAATGTATATAGAGGTACATTTTCAGAATGAGCCTGGGTTGTGAAGAAAACCAGCTAAAAACAAACAAACATTAAATAAGCTTTAATGACTTGCACTATAACTGGTTTGTTGATCTCTGTAATGCACATTGTCAGAGAGCTCCACAACTCCTTCTACCTTTAAACATCTTTGTTTTTCATTTTCGATCATAAGTAATCCTATTGTCAAGTTAAAGCAGGTCACACACCAGATGTGCCGCTCATCGTCGTGACCTGGCGCGCACACGACAGTTTGAAGTATCGCACCACAGACGCGCACATTCGCATGATATTTAAAGTGAAACTATTCAGATGGCGCTCTGTGGCGCGGCAGAAATATAAACAGTATCCAGAGTCATGGCTGGGCTCCGGGGACAACCACCAACTTGCGGCATCGGTGTGTGTACCTCGATAGAAACCTATGTTTAGAATTCTAAAATGCATGGCGCTGTGTGGCGCGACACTGAAATGACCATGTTTACTAACAGATAAGATTTTAAAGTTAGGGTCTTTCTGTAATTCACCCCCTGGTTCAGTGAGTCAGTTGTGTTGCGCAGGTCCGATATGCAATTTTCTTTCACACTCAAATGCATCACTGTTATTGTTAGACATCTGCTGTCACTGCTAAGCTGTTAATCTTTATAACTGTTACACTGAAGCTGTACTGATCTGAAGTTTTAGTATAGCAACCAAGCCAACCACAGAGGATTTTCAGCACAGCTTATGGCAGGCCGGCTGTTGTTGACATTCAGGTCTGATTTCTCTGTATAACCAGGTGGTAATTGGTCATAACATTTAAAAATTAATACGCAAGAAGAAGTTCAACACAACTTCACCCTCACTTTGAACATCACACTCACTTCTTATAAAATTTTTACTGGCATTTAAGGACCAGAAAAGCTTGCTTCTGCAGAATCTCTTTTTTGTGTGTTAAAAACTATAATCAGGATTTAACTAAAGACATGCTGTGCACTTCTTTTCCTCACATTATATTTCCAGCCACACAAGTTTGAGATGCAGTTTGCAAATGTTCGTTGGAACTGTGGATTCAGCAAATACAAAATCTATTTTGGTAAAGATAAAACTAATGAAAAGATGGTTAACATTGAGCACTAATGTTAAGTAAATGTGACCCAAAGTGTGGTACATTTTAATATTTATATGCTATCATGCAATGTTTCCCTGTGCTGGATTGTGTCTGGAAGGGCATCAACTGCATAAAACATATTTCAGAGAAATTAGTGGTTCATTACTCTGTGGCGAGCCCTGATGAATAAGAAACTAAATCATAGGATAGTGAGTGTGATGGTGTCATTCAATGTCCTAGAGTAGAGCAATAAAATACATTTTGTAGAAAATGCTATCAAATGTCACAAGTAAGAAGCTAACTTAGGTCAGCATGGTGGCGCAGTGGGTAGCACAATCGCCTTACAGCAAGAAGGTCGCAAGAAGGGTCAGTTGGCATTTCTGTGTGGAATATGAATGTTCTCCCCGTGTTTGCGTGAGTTTCCACCAGTAGCTTCGGTTTCCCCCACAAGTCCAAATACATGTGGTATAGGTAAATTGGGTAGGCTAAATTGTCTGTGGTGTGTGTGTGTGTGTGAATGAATGTGTATGGATGTTTTGCAGTGATGGGTTGCAGCTGGAAGGGCATCCGCTGCATTAAACATGTGCTGGATAAGTTTGGGCGATGCAGTGGCGCAGTAGGTATTGCTATTACCATACAGCAAGAAGGTCGCTGGTTCAAGCCTCAGCCGGGTCAATTGGAGTTTCTGTGTAGAGTTTGCATGTTCTCCCCGCTTACTCGTGGGTTTTCTCTGGGTGCTCCGGTCTCCCCCACAGTCCAAAGACATGCAGTACAGGTGAATTGGGTAGGTTAAATTGTCCGTAGTGTATGTGTGAATGAGTGTGTATGTTTCCCAGAGATGGGTTGCAGCTGGAAGGACATCCGCTGCATAAAACGTATGCTGGATAATTTGACGGTTCTTTCTGCTGTGGCGATCGCAATTTACCAAAGGGACTAAGCTGAAAAGAAAATGAATGAATGAATGAATGAATAAGTTGACAGTTCGTTCCGCTGTGGTGACCCTAGATCAATATAGTTTTGAACTATATATAGCTAATTTAAGCTGTTTGGTTGCTTGTATCATTGCAAAACCTAAATTAAATGAAACACTTTAGCATGGGGGCCAATTGCTCATTGGCTTGCATATTGGCTGTTTGTATAAAGCACAAATAAATGCTTAATTCCGCTTTATGTAATGCTATTCCAGACCCATACCAAAACAGCTACAACAGCTTCCTCTAACTAACTTTTAACAAGATATAATTTAGGTTATTATTAATAGTGAATGTGTGTTTTTACATTCTAAAGTCCTCCCAAACTGTATTGTTATAAATATATTTAACTGTGTATTGCGAAAATCATCATACAAATACATTGTGCTTAACTTTCTACATGAAAACTAGCTTTCTTTTACGTGTTGTTGCAAAACAAGGAGATCCAGATGAGCAGCTCTGCACATGATTACCATATTAGAGCTTCTAACTGAGTGCACTTCCTCTCAGGTTATACATAGAGAGAAAAGGAAATGGTCTGTTTTAGCGTGCTAACAAAAGCATCATTACTCAACATGGCCCACATACAACAAGCATCTTCACCCACACATACAAACACAGACCCACACACACTTCATGTGGTTACCCTCTCCTGAGGGTAAAATTAAAAATAAGTGTTACTTTGTTGTTTGTGTCAAAGGGTATGCAACAAATTTTAACATATTTCGGCAAAGGTTTGTTTCTACAGATGTATTTGTGTCCCCTTTAACTGTATACCAAACAGGGTTTTTTTTTTTTAACTCACAACTTAATTTGTTAAGATGTGTCTATCTCTTACAATTTTTACCTAAATATGTAAATATGACACATTTTTCTTTGTTTACCCCAAAAGGATCTGATCCTGATCACCCCTAAAATTAAAATCCTAAAATCGCCCCTGTAAAACAGTATTTCACATTTGTCTTAATTGTGCCGCTACTGAACGACACTATACCGTATATAACACTAAAAACAATTAGGCAAAGACTACTCACAAATCCCGTAACAATGTGCGATTTAGAAGGGTAACTAGTATATAATAGCAACAACAGAAGACAGACTCCTAATAGTTTGGTTTAAAACAAGCATGCACGAATGTGACAATTAAAATAATTGCTGATTGATGTTTAAAGGAACCTATAAAATGTAAAGTAATAAGCCAGTAAAGAAAGTAAGCTAAAAAGCTGTCTTTCCATGTATGCACAAGCCCTTTTGAGTTAACTTAAATACAGGTAACTGATGTGAAAAAAAAAAAAAAAAAAAAAAAAAAAAATATATATATATATATATATATATATATATATATATATATATATATATATATATATATATATATATATATTTCCAATGAATTGAAGAAACATTGACTTTTGTTGTTTCTTTGCCTACTTTCATTTAAAATTTGTGTCTGGTGTAATAGTACACCACCTCTTTTTCTAGGACTACACCACTGATTCCCAGTGATTAGCACTGTCACCTCACAGCAAGAAGGTCACTGGTTCGAGTCTAGGCTGGGTCAGCTGGCATTTCTGTAAGGAGTTTGCATGTTCTCCCTGTGTGGGCGTGGGTTTCCTCCTGGTTCTCCGGTTTCTTCCACAGTCCAAAGACATGTGCCATAGGTGAACTGAATAAACTTAATTGTCCATAGTGTGTGAATGAGAGAGTAAATGTGTGTGTGTGAATGAGAGTGTATGGATGCTTCTCAGTGCTAGGTTGTGACTTGAAGGGCATCTGCTTTGTTGGCGGTTCATTCTGCTGTGGCGACCCCTGATGAATAAAGGGATCAGACTGAAGGAAAATTAATGAATGAATTTGGATTTCATGTGGACGTTTAATGGAGTGGCCTGAAGCAAACTAGACACAAAAAAACACACACCACATGGAGAGCAAGGAAACAGCATTGGCACTGACATGAGTTGCGTTTGCACTCTAAGTTTAGTTGGCTGGATGAAAAAAAAACTAGGCTAGAGGAGTAGAGGAGTGTAACATGGGAAACCAAATATCAGTGGCCTCATTTGGCGTGTATCTCAGAGGTGCAATGTGAAAATTACAGCACCTGCTTCTGCCTGTGTGTTTCTCAAGAAGCTCGATACATTTCATACATTAGGCTGATACATTGTCTGCATATTTTGCACTAGATTGTGATTGGGTGCCAAATAATGTGTGCTCAGAATTAATATAGTATCATGACACTATTATGATTAATATAGTATTGCGAAACTTGACTAAGGAGGATTAATTGGTAATGATGTATTCTTGTTTTGGCCTGCAGCTTTAAATACCCTCATATACCCTGACAAATTAATATCCACATCAGCAAAAAAGAAATGATAAAACTTAATTCTCTTGCAGCATTTTTCCTTGGAGTTCAGTCATTTTATCTTCAGAAATATATCATACCGTTTCTCAATTTGCATAATATAACATGTTAACAGTGCTTTGAACAATATAAGGCTTTATTAAATTATTAGTACATTTTCAATGCCTTTTGCAAGCAGGTCTGACATGGCTGCTGTAACTGTGCGCTATGTCTAGTGTGCTTTGATCCTAAAGATAGCATCCCTGTCCAAGGCTTCCAGACAACATTGCATATTTATTGAAACTTCATTACGACAGAGCCTACCTAAACTTGATACTGTCTATGTAGAACCTGAAAACCAATTATTTGTAAAACTAGCTTTAATTACACTTGAATGTTATTAGCCAAGATTATATTTAAATATTGGACCAATCTGAATACGTTTAATCCGTACAGCAAAGATTTCAGTAGCGTACTCTATTTTAAATGTAACACTGATGCAGCATTCTGGTGAATTACTGATTCTGATTCCTCACATATTTCCCTGATTTCCTTACATAAATGTTCATTTAAATTGTGGAAATACTTTTAGTTTTATTTCTTCTGCAGTTTATATACTACTTCATGCAGTTACTTTGTGATCATTGAAAACAATGTGCATATTTAGTTTAAAAATGTTTTTTTCTTGATTTATTATAAAATATTAAGAACATTTCACTTATAAAAATCCAAAGATAAATTTCACTCCGTTTTAACCAAGCCCGTTCAGTTGTTAGGCTTGACTTCAATAAATAATTAAACTAATAAAACCGAGGAAATAAAGCGTCGTGTTTATTTTAAGAGATTAAGACACCTGCATTAGAAATGTCAACAATGGCGTTCCACTAATAATACTAAAATCATCATCTGTGAGGGCAATTCGTTTTTCATTTTTACATGATTTATTTAAATCTTTTTTTGTTTAAAAAAAGCCTAAAAAACCTACTTAAAATAGTGCATGTATTATTATTATAAGGGATTCCAATTCCAATTAGTTGCCTATATCTGTTTTTTTTACCTGTCTGTTTACACGTTCTTTTAATTGTGACCCATACCAAATTCAGGTGTTTACCATTGCCATACAATTTACGTCGTCGCGCATGTGTAAAAGTGGGTTCTAGCAGCTGCACCATACTAGCACATGGAAATTGTCTGGCTTTTAGCTCGAAGTTCGCAAACTTTAAAAGGATTTTGAGAAGGAGGATTTTGATTTTGACCTCTTTCCTCCTCCAGGTTTCATCTGTTTTTGTTGTTTGCCACGTCAGCATCTCCACACACGCTCTTCCTTCTAACGTCATTAAACCGCGAAGAAGTGGAATGGAAGGGAATGCCTCAATAAATCTGATCTGCCTGTTTTCATGATAGTCAAATTGTCACATATGTGATATATAGCTCATTTATTTCCACATATGAAGGAGACTTGAAACTGATCTCTGAATATCCAAATGCTTGCATTTTTTTTCAAAGAACAAATCCGATCTGTGTCACATATAAGCAAAAAATTGGAATTGGGTCACATTTAACTTGCAGTGTAAACATGTCTCTTACAGCCATTTGGTGTAAACATGTCATGGTCAGAAGCAGCTTTACAGAAAATAGATAAAACAAATAAAAAAAATGATAAGAAAAATGACAAACAATACAATTTGGAAATACTGCAAATGATGGAAGAAGAATTTAACATGTCTCAATCAAGGAAAAGATTAACAGCGCATATTTGATGCATAAAAAGTTCAAATGTGCACGTATAAATCTATTACTTCTTTTGCTATAAGACAACAGGCCTATAAACTACAGTTTATTGCAATAAGTTACAAGAAGTTATATTATTAAATGTTCATGTTAAAAATATTTATATGTTTTATTTATGCAATATTCCTAGCCAGGTTTTAGTGAACTTGCAACATTGTCAAAAACACAGAAGATCTTTCAGTTCCTATATGTAAAAAGGCATCAATACATGCAGGGTCATTCAAATATTTGCTCATTTCAAACTAACACAAACACTTGCGATCAATTCATGAGACTGACCAGATCAGCGAGTACCGATAGATTCATTAAATGTGATTATTGGCCGATACCAATTTCTGGCCGACCATTTGGAGCATCTCTATTTATGTCCATTGTTTTTTTGAGTAGATAGCACATGGTTTATCAACCCCTTGATCTTGATATTGTTTTTGCTAGACTCACACTCCAACACTTGAGTTAAAGAAATGTTTTTTATGTCTTAAATGTGTTTATCTTCTTAACCTCCTTACCTTTGTTTTTCCAGGTGCTGAATCTGTTTCTGGCCCTGCTGCTTAGCTCCTTCAGTGGAGATAACCTGTCTGGAGGTGATGATGATGGAGAGATGAACAACCTTCAGATTGCCATTGGCCGCATCACCAGGGGTATCGATTGGGTTAAAGCCTTAGTTGCCAGTATGGTGCAACGGATTCTGGGAAAGAAACCTGATAATACCAAAGAGGAAGGGGAGGGAGACATAGAACTGTACGCTTTAAATCACCTTGATGAAGGAAAAATGGCAGATGGTTTGACCAACTGTTTGTCTCCAACATTGACTGTACCTATTGCTCGTTGTGAGTCTGATGTGGAGGAAGATGAGGACTCTGAATCTTCTGATGAGGAAGACGCAAAGGTAAGGCAGTCCAGTTTAACTTTATCAGTATCTAGAATTAGTGGCGTCAGAAGTTTCTAAAGTATTTTCTTCTTCAAGCATGAGACGATGAGACTATAAGATGTATACTTCACATAACATTAGATACTTTGTAGTAATGTTATAAAGTTCATTCGTGCCTGATACCTTTTCCTGTAATGTTAGTTCTTGAGAACTTTAATGAGGAAAATAACTACAATCCCTTGAAGCATTGACTGAATTGGTGAAGAAAAACTGAATAGACGAAGAAAAGCAAAACAATTATAGTTGTGTCCATAGATTGAATACAGTACAAATACAATACACAATTTAATTTACTGCCTCAGAGCTAAAAATTGGTTTCCATATGAAGAAAATTAAGGATTTTTTACTTCCAGAACCCAACAGTTGCACTCAATACTGTGCTGTGTACCACTATTTTGAAAAATATTATGAAAGCTAAAAACCGTTAAGTATGCTAGATAAACATAGAAATGATTTTGTGCATCATATGCGCTGTTGACCATTTTAACAGCAGAAAGAAAAACATAAAGTTTGGAGACTCTGAAGAAATATATCCTTTAAACGGTGTATAAACAATTCTAAAACATACAGGAGGGTTAAAATGGTGATCTAATTTTAATGACAAGGCATTTTCAAAGTTGTGGCATCCAAGAATAATCCTGTAATGCAAGAAGTAGGTCATTTTTAATTTTGTATACATGAATATGCTGGGCGAAGCAGTGTTGCAGTAGGTAGTGCTGTCGCCTCACAGCAAGAAGGTCGCTGAGTCGCTGGTTCGAGCCTCGGCTCAGTTGGCGTTTCTGTGTGGAGTTTGCATGTTCTCCCTGCATTCGCGTGGGTTTCCTCCAGGTGCTCCGGTGTCCCCCACAGTCCAAAGACATGCGGTACAGGTGAATTGGGTAGACTAAATTGTACGTAGTGTATGAATGTGTGTGTGAATGTTTCATAAAGATGGGTTGCAGCTAGAAGGGCATCCGCTGTGTAAAAACTTGCTGGATAAGTTGGCGGTTCATTCCGCTGTGGTGACCCCGGATTAATAAAGGGACTAAGCCGACAAGAAAATGAATGAGTGAATGACTATGCTGCCTTCATTAAGTTTAATCATTAATCTCTCAAGATGATTAACAAGATTAATCAAACGTTTTTTTTATTAAATATGTACATTTTGTCTTTCACCTTTTTGTTCTCTCCTCTTTTTTGTGCTGTGTGCTACACAGGCCACTCTTAATGATGGTGACTCTTCGGTTTGTAGCACAGTGGACTACCAGCCTCCAGAACCTGAGCCTGAACCTGAAGAGGTAGAAGAAGAGGAACCAGAACCTGAAGAACCAGAGGCCTGTTTCACAGAGGGTTTGCATTCATTTTCCTTCATTTTTGACCATACTGCACTCATCGTATATCAAGGCCATAAATGTCATTTATTATATGTTTATTAATGGGTCTCTCTTTAAACTTAGGCTGTATTAGGCGATGTGCATGTTTGAGTGTTGACATCACAGAAGGATGGGGTAAAAAATGGTGGAACCTCAGAAGGACATGCTTCACCATCGTTGAGCATGATTACTTTGAGACCTTCATCATCTTTATGATCCTCCTTAGCAGTGGAGCACTGGTGTGTTTTTCAATTAGAATAAAAGAATAATCTTATGTAAATGGGAACTTTTCCTAACTTGACGTATCAATCTTTTCTCTTTGCCAGGCTTTTGAGGATATCAACATTGAGAGGCGCAGAGTGATCAAGACCATTCTGGAGTATGCTGATAAAGTCTTTACATATATTTTTATAGTGGAGATGTTACTGAAGTGGGTGGCATATGGCTTCAAGACCTACTTCACTAATGCATGGTGCTGGCTGGACTTCCTCATTGTGGATGTGAGTTACCTTTTTGTGCCAAATACCTCCATTTTATACAATATCAAAAAATACAAACTGTCAACGTTAATGATTTGTAAACTTTTTATTTTATTTTAGGTGTCTCTGGTCAGTTTAACGGCTAATTTAATGGGCTACTCTGAGCTGGGGGCAATCAAATCTCTCAGGACACTTAGAGCTCTTCGTCCACTTCGAGCCCTATCCAGATTTGAAGGAATGAGGGTAAGGAATGAATCTCTCTTCACTTGTGTATGTTTATTTGTGTTTGATTCTTTAGTTGCTAATTAAAGTGCTGGAATTGTCTTTAATATGATGTGTGACCATATTGATTTTACTATTTATTTTTAATAGCATTTGACAATGATAACATTTTTAGTTTATGTAGCATTTGTTATAGGGATAGTTCACCCAAAAATATAAGGTTACTCTTCGTCAAGTGGTTCCAAACCTTTATGAGTTTCTTTCTTATTCTTTCTTGTTTCTTTGTTATTTTCTGAACACAAAATAATATATTTTGAAAAAAAATGTTAAATATTGACATCTACTTAGGGGAGGGAAAATACTATGGAAGTCAATGGCAAGCAGTTTCAGAAATTCTTCAGTATATCGTATTTTGTTTTCTTTGTCAGAAGAAAAAAAAGTCCAACAAGTTTTTGATAGGTGAAGGATGAGTAAATCATGGCAAAATCTTTATTTTGTGCAAAAGCACAAAAAAGGCTTGTGCTTGCTTAAACAGGTTTTAATGTTGTCAATTAAATAGGTGTTGGTAATGACAGCATTACTGGGAAGAGGGATTGTCTATAACATGATATGATGTTAATCTTAGCATATTGCTTTTAAAAGGATGCCTACTGAGCAATTTGTAAAGTTATCAAAAGTCAAAAGGAAAAAGTGGCATGTAGAATTTTCTTAATTTTGACACTGGTTTGCAAGTTAAATACAGAAAATTTAAAATTCTTTATTAATGTATAAACATATTTAAATAATAGATAATTATGTAGAAATTAGGCAAATCAAGAAAGATTAGGTTAAAGGTACAGTAAGAGATTTCTAGTTTAAAGCTATGAAACATTTTGAGTGTATGAGGGCATTACGTTTTTGAATCTGTTGTGTGTGGGCCAGACAGAATCTGAGGACCTTTTTTGCTATTTCTATGGAGAATTTTGTCACAAATCTGCAGATTTATGCAGAATTATTTTAAGAGAATCATAACTAAAAATGTAATATATAAAATAATTAAAAATAATACATATTTAACTTTTATTAAATTTTTACAATGCAAATCAAATTAAATCCACTTATTTGGTAAACAAAGCAAGTCTCTCAAAATATACTAAAAGACAGAAAATATTACTTTATAAACTGTACTGTAAATAAATCAAATCAACATTTTAATATTACTTTTATTATGTCACAATAATATTAGTTGAATGAATTTAAAAACTGAATAAATATACATTTACACAAGCATTCATGGACTTATTGATGGGCTAAAAATCTGTGGAAATCTGCAGATTTCTGCACTTGCAGATTCCGTGTGGGCCTAAACAAGTCACTGGCTGCAGTTCACTTAATGGCCATCAGTGTAACCTAGCAAAGAAAACAACTGGAGGAATGAATGCATCATTTTTGACTAAGAAAGTCTTTTTTTCATATGCCCTTTTACATAAATATTGATTACTCACCTATGTCTAATTCATTATGGTGTTCCTACTCCATACAGGTGGTAGTGAATGCACTTGTAGGTGCCATTCCCTCTATTTTTAACGTGCTCCTGGTGTGTCTGATATTCTGGCTCATCTTCAGCATTATGGGGGTCAATCTGTTTGCCGGAAAATTCTACCACTGCATCAACACCACCACAGAGGAACGGATCCCCATGGATGTAGTCAACAACAAGAGTGACTGCATGGCACTGATGTACACCAACGAGGTGCGATGGGTCAATGTCAAGGTCAACTACGACAACGTGGGACTCGGCTACCTCTCTCTGCTGCAGATTGTGAGTTTTCTCCTGAATTCAGTTTATATGCATGGCCATTAATAGTCATGGTTTCATTTTACTGTTCACAATGTATTACAGAAAACTTCTGGTGGGATAAGATGTGTATTAGGGACAAGCTTGGTGGTATGGGTAGGTTTAAGTGTGAGTTAACAGTGTAATTAATAATGTAAGTACTAAAATTAACTAGAGATGTAATTACATGGATGTATTTAATCAATCATTAGTACAATGTAAAACATGTATTTACACAATAAGTACATAGTAATAAATGATTCATTTCAGTTTACATGTAAGTACATATTAGTTGAGGTGACCTAAATATAAGGGCAACCCGAATCATAAATGTGGGAAATGTGGGTTTTGTTTGATGTTTTGAAAAACAATAACCTTTAAGTGCAAAAATAGAGTGGTCAAATGCAAGATTTAAAACCCATTTTGATTTTACATCAAATTAGGTTTACAAAAGTGATTTTTTTGCAATAAAAAAAAAAAAAAGATTTCCAATACAAAATGAAGTGTTGGACTTTGAATAAAGTGAGATATGCAATGTATACATCTTGTTTAATAATAACAGAGCTTAGGCATATTTACATACTGTAAGAGTGAATGCATTTTTATGTCTTTACCCGCATCAGAAGATAATGAGGTAACTTATTATTAACAAATCCATAATGAATCAAAGAGTTTTATTTGACATGCTGAATAAAGAAAGTACCTCTTTCCACATAGGCCACATTCAAAGGCTGGATGGATATCATGTATGCTGCAGTGGATTCTAGAGAGGTAAGAAAATAACAAGCTTTCCACCAGGAACATTTAGCTCAAAGGGGATATTTATTATTTACAAGGAATGAATTTCTCACTGTTTTACTGAGATCAAATTAATTGCTCAAAGGTCAATTGAAAGACCATAACTATTATTTCTGTTCCCTTTCGAGCTTGCCGGCTGACCCGGGCGGGTCAATCGGTAAAACTGGTTGGGTTCAGGGAAGGAGGAGGGTGGGTCAGCCGATTGGCCGGTCGCGCGGTCAATCATTCGGTCGGTCAGACAGCGGCCTCTGGTGGGTTGACACGAAAACAGCGGGGCACGAACGGCACTCGCGAGAGACGTTCGAGATACGAATAAGCGAGCACAGCGGCCTCTCGCAGATTCGCGCAAACAAAAACTGCACAAATACGTACCTCCCGGGACGTATTTCGTGGTCTCCAGAAACGTCCTCTGGACTACGTTTTTAGAATGAGCCTGGGTTGGTTAAAATATATATAAATAGCTGTGCAAATTTTCTCCAGTGAGTGGTCATTGAAGGGTGTGACAAATAGTTTTAGACTCTCAATCTACTTTAGATTTTAAGAATCATTCATTAATTATTTTCTTTGACAGGTGGATGAGCAGCCATCATATGAAATCAACCTTTACATGTACCTTTATTTTGTTATTTTCATCATTTTTGGCTCCTTTTTTACTCTCAACCTCTTTATTGGTGTCATCATTGACAACTTCAATCAGCAAAAATCAAAGATAAGCATCTTTTTTTAAACCGTACCTCTAAATTATTTTCATTTTTGTTGTACATTTAGATAATTGATTAACTGAAAGAATAATCAATATTTGTTTTTTCTGCACTTTGGAGGGAAAGACATTTTCATGACTGAGGAACAGAAAAAGTATTACAATGCCATGAAGAAGCTGGGTGCAAAGAAACGTCCAAAACCTATACCTCGACCATCAGTAAGAAACATTTTTAATTGATCCATTGCTGGATTTATAACTAAGTTATATTTATTAATGCAATCTTCTCTTCTCCAAACAGAATATTATCCAGGGTTTGGTGTTTGACTTCATATCAAAACAGTTCTTTGACATTTTTATCATGGTGCTAATCTGCCTCAACATGGTGACCATGATGATAGAGACGGATGACCAGAGTGCTGAGAAAGAATATGTCCTGTACCAGATCAATCTGGTCTTCATCGTCGTCTTCACAAGTGAATGTGTACTTAAATTATTTGCACTCAGACAGTACTTTTTCACTATTGGCTGGAACGTCTTTGATTTTGTTGTAGTCATCCTTTCTATTGCAGGTAAGTGTAGAATACAGCAGGTTCATTAGAAAGACGTGTGAAAGGACATTATTAAATTGACATGTTTCGTTGCACTTTCTAAATGAAGTGTGCAGAGATTTTATGTTAAGTTTGAACCGAAACTGTTAAATGTGAAAGTGTTTTATCAGCTTATGGCTCATTCTCTTTAAATAAACCATGTTCTTAATATAAATATAATGCAATCAACTGTGAGATAAAAATATAACCATTTTAACTTGCTTTTGCAAGTATTTAGAACATTTCATGGAACTCACACCCAAATGCCACACATTGCAAGCGTGGTGTTATTTTTCCCCCAATGTGCTTATACTAGTATAAAATTAGTTGTTCAAGATTCAATTTCGTTCATCATAGAGATTTGGAAAATTGTATGTATTAAATGTTCTAAAAGGGTGTGTTCACACTTTTTTTTTGGTCGGAACTGAAAAAGAAAATTATACATTTAGTTCTGTTTGCTTAGGCTTCACACTTAAACTCTGTAAATAGGGTAGTAAAAAGGATGCCTGTAGTCTGTATTTACATGTGATGGGTACATCATGACTATGATGAGAACAAACAGATAAGTTCACACTTACCCAAATGAACCACAATAATTGAATCAAACCTGCCAAGTGTGAATACACCCTGAGTGTGCCTCTGTGTAAACTCTCCTACTGTTATTGCTCTAAGTAAAACCGCAATTTCCTCTTTCCCTAGGTCTAATGTTATCAGACATCATTGAGAAGTACTTTGTGTCTCCTACTTTGTTTCGTGTCATCAGACTTGCAAGAATCGGCCGTGTGCTGCGTCTCATCAGAGGGGCGAAGGGCATTCGGACCCTTTTGTTTGCCTTGATGATGTCACTTCCTGCCCTTTTCAACATTGGACTGCTTCTGTTCCTGATCATGTTCATCTTCTCCATCTTTGGCATGTCTAACTTTGCCTATGTGAAAAAGCAGGCAGGCATCGATGACATCTTCAACTTTGAAACATTTGGTGGCAGCATTATCTGCCTGTTTGAGATCACAACCTCGGCAGGCTGGGACGGCCTTCTGCTGCCTATTCTAAACAGTGGCCCTCCTGATTGTGACCCTGACTTTGAAAACCCTGGTACAGATGTGCGGGGAAACTGCGGGAATCCTGGCATGGGCATCATGTTTTTCTGCAGTTACATCATCATGTCATTCCTGGTGGTCGTGAACATGTACATCGCCATCATTCTGGAGAACTTCAACAATGCTCAAGAGGAAAGTGGAGACCCGCTCTGTGAGGATGACTTTGATATGTTTGATGAAACATGGGAAAAGTTTGACGTCGATGCTACGCAGTTTATTGAATACGACCGCTTGTTTGACTTTGTCGATGCCCTGCAGGAGCCTTTACGAATTGCCAAACCCAACCGTCTCAAGCTGATCTCCATGGACATCCCCATTGTAAACGGCGACAAAATCCACTCTCAGGATATACTTTTAGCAGTGACCCGGGAAGTACTTGGCGACACTATTGAGATGGATGCCATGAAGGAGAGCATCGAAGCCAAGTTCATCATGAACAACCCCACATCTGCCTCGTTTGAGCCAATCATCACCACTCTCAGGAGGAAGGAGGAAGAGCGAGCAGCCATTGCGGTTCAAAGAATATACCGTAGGCATCTTCTCAAGCGTGCCATCCGCTATGCCTGCTTCATGCGCCAATCAAAGAGGAAAGTTAGGAATCCCAACGACAATGAACCTCCTGAAACTGAAGGGTTGATTGCAAGGAAGATGAATACCCTATATGGCAGCAATCCAGAACTTGCCATGGCTCTTGAATTGGAGACTAGGCCAATGCGGCCAAATTCACAGCCTCCTAAACCAAGCCAGGTCACACAGACCAGAGCATCAGTGACCTTCCCTAGGCCGCAAGGACAGCTCATCCTCCCAGTGGAGCTCACCAGTGAGGTGATCCTCCGGTCTGCACCCACTACACACAGCTTCAACAGTTCAGAGAATGCAACAACGATAAAGGAGTCAATAGTATAACTAGCAGACAATTCCTGTGGACTAAAAGACAATCCTTGTGGTGTTAAATGGAGTGTCATCTGAACAACAGAAACTCCGAAACTGGATATCTTAAAGGATTACACGGAACTGCTTCAGTGTGACAGCATTGGAAGGCTATTTTACTTGGGAGAACTTTTTTATTCTTTGATTGAAACTTTTCTATTCAGTATTTTTGCTTATTTGTTCCCAATTAAAAATGTCCCAGTATTGGTTGTTAATTAGCAGTGTTCTTTTGCCCTTTTATACATGTGTATGTTTGCGGTTGCACACTTTTAAATAGACATTTAAATGATTTTTTTTCTGTCTCATATGCCACCAATAGAAAAACACCTCTATTTTTTCATGTCATTTCATCTCATACACATACAAGTTTGGTAGAAATATCCCATTCCAGTTATAGCCGTTTAAGAAAAAAAATTAATTTGATTTTGGCACACTGATGTCGTTGAAGTCAAACGTTTCCTTTTTTCTTTCATTTTTCTTTTTTTTGATCATTACTGACATTCTATATCCAGATAATCGTTCTGCACTGATTTCTGAACAAGCAAAAAGAAAAATCTATAATATCTGCATGTTTGTACTAGTAGTATACTTAACATCGGCTCATTCTGAAAATGTAGCCCTATATACATTTCTGAAGATTGCAAACTATGTAGCCAGAAGTACATATGGCTGCATTTTGTTTTTAAAAAGAACGCTACAGGGCGGTATGACGCCGTTGCTTTTCACGCTTACCAACTGACCGCTTACCTCCATATGGTCGGCTTTCCAGCTGTTACCAGTTTGTCCAGTTAGCTCATATGAACGTTGGAGGACTTGAGATGCAAAGAGGAGTTGACCATCACAATAGGGTTTAAGTCCGGTGAAGAATGGCTCCAGAAAGCAATGAAAGACAAAAACAGAATCCAAAATATAAAATGAACAAGTAAATAACAGGGTGAGAATGTGGTAAAATCTGAAAACATGGTAAAAATCAGGCGATTTTCTTTTTCTGGATTCCTTTGTAAAACTGTCGGTTGGGTTTAGGGAAGTGAGTGGGCGGGTCAATCGGTGCTTTTGAAAACACTATCGGTTAGGTTCAGGAAAGGCGGTGGGAGTTAGTCAGTCAGTCAATCAATAAGTCAAACAGTCAGTCGACAGAAATTTGGGATCTCAAAAATGTACACAGCGGCCTCTGGTGGATTCCTGAAAATAAAAAATTACAAATAAATGTAGCTCCTGGGTCGTTTTTGTCACTCTGCAGAAATGTATATAGAGGTACGTTTTCAGAATAAGCCTGGGTTGCGTATACTTGTTTTGAGACTGAATTTGGCAATAGGAAAGGTCTTTAAGAATAAAGTTTCCTTCCCCAAAATGTAAGCTCACATTTTACAGGTTCATCATAGTTTTCATCTAGTGTGAAATCATTTTTTATGTCTTTGTATACGTATGAACTGTATCAGTGTTTATTGCTCCCTAAAACTTTTATAGTTTTGTTGATCAAAAAATGTATTTCACAGTTTTAGTCTAGATTCATCATCAGTGTTTGTGATTACAGGATGAGTCTTTAACACCCATAGAAACTTTTTTAAAAAAGGATAATTTTTTGTAGGAAAATTAAAAAAAATGTTATTCAGTGCCAATGAAAAATAAAAACATTATTTTAAAGAGGGATAGAATTTAAACAGGCCACTCAAACATTTTTAATTTACACACCATTCACCACTCCTCAAGTGGAGATTGAGTAAATTATGACTAGGGTCAGCTATCCCTTTAGCTAACAAAAAACAGATCCTGATCTTAATCTTAACTATTCGCAACAATTAACACTATCACAATACAGATTATCAGTTTTCAGCTAAATTGTAGAATGAGTAGGCCAGAAAACAATCATTTACAGTGGAGTGTACAAAGTCACTTTGAGCAAAATGTGCTACTGCAAAAGACATAAACATTCTTAAACAGTCTTAAGATTATGTAAAAAAAAAAAAAAAACAGTAACTTGAAGCATTGAAGGCATAGTTTATAGCACTTCCTGGTATTCAAAAATGCATTGTACTCCTGATTATTTATATGGTTTGCAAACATCTATCACACCTGTAATATTTAGTTATTAAGTGCTTTATTAGTTATAATATCCTACTTTTAAATTGATGTAATTCAACATATATTATTTTTTTAATTGTATTTAACAGAAGCACTGATATTTGAAGAATGCCCAACTATGTACTCATAATGAGTTTTAACAGGTTCTCTTTCTCTGTCCAGGTGTTAATCAGACTTGCTGACACCATGCTGTTGAAGTGATTCTCTTCTCTTTACAAAGTTAGTCTAAAAGAGCCACCAAACATGTGCTTATCTAATAAATCAGTAAGTGAAATTTATATATTTTTTACTCAAGATATGTTCACACCTTCCTTTAAATTCCTTTGATCAAATATCTTTTTTTTTTCAGTTTAAATGTTATTTTGAAAACATCAAGGCAATAATCCCCCGTGCACATTCACCGCTTTAATAGGAAAAGATGTATGTATTAGAGACATCACATGATAGATTTCCTCTGAAGTCTTAATATGACTGAAAATGTCTTATTTTGCAAAGTTTTTAATGAAGCACTTTTTTGAAATCGTTTATATATTTACCTCTTGTATAGTTTTTTAGATTTGATCTGTCATTACCAAACAACACTAATGTTAAATCTCACATCTTCATTTACTGTACGTTAAAATCAGAATGAAGTTTGGTGAGGAAAAAACAAATCTCATTACGCTTGTATGTGTTCTGTGTGCAGTTTCGTGCACGTTTTGGTTTCATGTTAATATTGTAATGAATATGCTGACATTTTCTATTGTTTACATTTTTATCAAGGAAGGAGACATTGCCGTGCTATAGGTTTTGCTCGCCTCTGTTTGCCTGTATATACATTTTGCAGATAGAAGCATATTTCTCTGATGCTGTCTTTTCTTTGTATCATCACGTAAGTACGTGTGCATTTCAAATGTTCATGGAATAAATTTAATAAGATAAAGGAATTTCTCTTTATGCTTTAACGGTTTGAGTTACAGTCTCAGATTTAATGTCACAGCTCACCTCATGTCAGGTTTTAGTGGTGTTTACAGTCTTAGCATGCTATCATGTGATGTTTATGGATATGCTTTCCCAGAGGTGTTTATCAAGCCCATTTTTCCATTAGACTTGTGCTCCATATGACTTTTTCTGTGTGTGTCGCAGTGGCCTCAGAACGGATAGCTGTTCTTGTTTCACACCATCTATTTTTACTCTCAGCTTGAAATGTCTTCACCTCAGGTAACCAGTCTTAATACTTTTGGAATCCAGTGATCTATAGATTGGTCAGTTGTGATATGGTATGTGATATTTAAAAATATGATATTCTAAATATTGTGATATTTAGAATTCTTTGCATTTTTACTGCTTCATGTTTAAAAATGACCACAGGAGCGTTTATTTCCAAAATAGCAGGTTGATAGTTAAATAGTCAAATAGTGACTCTGTTAAAATGGTTGAGTTAAAAATACCCCAACAAATAACCCAACTATAGGTTATTATAGCACTTTCCCAACTATGGGCTATTCTAACCCAATGCATTAGGTTATATAATTTAATTTATGTGTGTGTGTGTGTGTGTGTGTGTGTGTGTGTGTGTGTGTGTGTGTGTGTGTGTGTGTGTGTGTATATATATATATATATATAAATACGTTATATATATATTTAAGATATCATGTTTATATTTAATCCTGGTGTTACTATTGCTACTATTACTAGTACTAATATTCATTTTATAATTATGACTGTGTAAAAAAAATAACATACAGTATTCAAAAATTTTAAAAATGCTTTTTTTCATAACATTTTAGTTCCAGACACTTTGTTAAAATAAATCAAGAATCGCAAACAATGGAGAAACAGAACAAAGCTCAGAAAATCATGTGTTGATTGAGCAGAATATGGAGCTCTGTGTGCTGTAGAGACTGTTCAACAGCTGCAGCAGGCTTTACTCAGTATAAACAATGTACAATACATTTTAACCACATCCAAACACTTCTAAAAGATGGTCTTGGATGGTGAATTGGATATAAAAACAAGACACAGAGGGGTAATTTGATAAAAAAAAAAGAAATAAATAAATATTACTGCGTTATCGCTTAAACTGTATAAGGCAAAAACAACATTACGCACACATATTAATTCAGTGGTTTTGTGTCAGTTAAATCAGTTGACTGTTGAAATTATAATTTTTAACCCCATCTAATTTTTTTCAGTGTATAAATCAATATTTTTATGGGAAGATAGCTGTACAATTGTGAGTGAGTGTGTGTGCGTGTGCTGCGTGCGTGCGTCTGTGCACTCATGCGTGCTATTTGGCTGTGTCTTCAGGCCACATAGTTCCCTGCACTGAACCAGTGTTAAGGTTCAGACACAGCGGGTGAATTACAGTCTGCTTTCGAACCATTGAACAAAACAGTGGTGAAGTATGAGCTCATGCAGGGTAATTCCCATGATGACCAATAGCCTATCACTCACAGAAGTTACCTCACTCATCTAAAACAGGGATCATCAACCTGCATGTCCTCATTTGCAGACTCATTCCTGGGTCAGTATATTTTGTTGATCCTGAAGCAGTAATCCTCCACAACAACATAATTTCAGCCTAACTTTTTACTCCTAAACCTTACCATAATTGTATTGTTTGTACAACAACTGTAGATATGTCGAAATGATCAAGACGTTTGAGGATTCAGGCTTAAATTGATTAGTTAATATGAAAGGAGTTGAATTTCAGATGTGTTAATGGACATTAGGTTTTTGAAACATACTGTAAGTGCACCAATCACAGACTAAGCCACCTGACCAATCAGAGCAGGCTTTCAAAAAGGCGGGGTTTAGAGCTGATGCCTTCAAAACTAATTAGAAAGAATTTAAACAGCATTACATAGATGAGCGTGCAGCGAGGATGCAGAAATAAACCGGGAGCACTAGCATTTATATTAGCGTTTGTTTTTGTCTTAGAAATAAGTTATATTGATTACATATTATACTATATATATATATATATATATATATATATATATATATATATATATATATATATATATATATTATTTACATAATGCTTTCAGCGTATTATAACAGCTTGTCACCCAGTAATAAGCAAAGATATTCTGCAAAATTAACGTTAAAGTGAGCGGCGTTCATCTGACAGGTTAATTTGCGATAGACGGATAAGATGAAATGACCAAGCATCCAGCCCGAAACAGACAACTATATCATTGAAACTCCAAGTGATTTTATAAGAGAAAAGTTAAAGGTCTACAAGTCTTTGGATGCCTAAAGTTTTGTTCTGTGTGAACATGTGCACGAAATAATGTTTCATGGTTACCAGATTCAACACTATGTAGTGCTAAAAACGAGGTTCGGCCTAGCCAAAGTCAAGGAAAGAAGACGAAACTGTACAAGGCCTGGGTCATCATCAACAAGCAAAACAACTGCATTCTGACAGTGAACTGCACCTGTATGACAGGGTATGTGAACCTACATCGTTACATTTCATTCTAAGCATTCAGTGTCTGCAGGTTTAATGAACCATATTTAACTGTTTTGTCTGAAATCATTGCAGCAATTAAAAAACGAGTGATGTGTATGATTCACATCAGCATGAACTTACCTGATGTGAAATGAGAACTGCAGAGTCGAGCATTTCAAATAAGGTCCTCACTCCATTCAGCTCCCTTTTAACGTCTGTGCTTAGCATTAAAAGCAGTGTGGTGTACGGTAAGAGTTAAGTTTTCTGTTTTGCGAATTTGGCATTCTACCGCAAAACACAGTTTGCTATTGCAACCGGTCTTTATTATAAAATAGTAACTATGTAGAAGTGCCTAACTCTGATTGTAAGACTAAACTTGACGTAAACTGTAAACTTGTTCCACAAATCTGATTGGATGATTGGAAAATAGGGTCAGGGAGTACATCATTTTTCAGAAAACATTCAAATGATTGTAGTTACTATTTTCCTGTCAGTTTTTCATCTCAAACCTTTTACATTGTGAAATTGTTCAGACCACACCTCTAAAATAACTAGCGAGATATTAAAGTGCAAACAGTATATAATGCTGTTTTATTGTTTCCTAATTAGTTTTAAAAGTCTCCTACAATAGGTTTACATCCATCCACGGTCAATAAAAACAATGATTTTTCTTATTGAGAAATCAGTCCTTTCTGGCAGTCTGCTCTGATTGGTCAGGTGCTTTCTCTGTTCTGATTACAGTAGGTTTTAAAAACCAAATGTATATTAGCACAGCTGAAATTCAACTCCTGCTTTACTTTATCAATGTATGCATGAATCCTCAACCTTCTTGACCATCTTCAATCTTCTGTCAACCGCAGAAACTAAACCCAGGCTAAAATGTTCGAAATAGTCTAATGGGTCTTACTTCTTACTTATTTCATTTTATGTGAATATTTAAAGTCACCTTCAGTATGTCAACCTCAGTGAACCCTTAGAAAACGATGCAAGCGTCATTATGCTCACAGACAGGGACTTTACATTTATTTGTTAAAATATTGTTGGGTTTACAGCTGCAATCTAGTTCACTGTCAGGTGATTTCCTGCACTTCTGTCCAAGCACTGATTCCCAGAATTGTATATAATTATTTTCATTTAAATGGACTGCAGTGATGATATTTTAGTGTACTTTTAACTTCCTTCAGACTGGCCTTTTTGATTGATCTGAAGAATGAGCATTTAAGATAAACAGAGTGTGGAGTCAGTCACAACCCAATAAAGGCTCACTTCTCATTTAAGGATGTATTTCATAATACTTATTTACTTTTATCATTTTCAAATCTGTAATGGCTTCCTTGCCTCCTCAAACAGATCTAAGTGATAAGAGAGTCTGATAAGTGTGTTTGTGTGGTTACAGCTGTGCTCTTCACACAGCTCAATGACTGCTGCTCTCCACCCACTGTGACGGACTGCACCGCTCATGCACACGGAAAGCACCGACTTATGCATGTAAATTACAGGCCCTTCACTGGCTTTGACACAACTAAATTCATCCTAGCAGCCATCAGATAAAGGAAAACATAAGTTAGCCCAGAACTAGGATTGTGCAGTCTTTTCCCTGAAGAACCAGTTCAGATCCGGCTTAACTTCCTGAGATGTCCTGTTGATAATTGAGGCTGGATATAAACTCTGCTGGATGGTGGTTCTGCAGAATCAGGACTGACCACTCCTGTAATGGACTACTGTAAATACACTCCTCTCATCCTCCAATCAGTGAGCAGTTCGTCATTGCCAACAGGTGATGGTCATTATGTCTGACTAGAGAAGAACAAAGAAAGAATGAAAGAAAATACAAAACAAAAGCAAATTTGTGCTGGGATGTGACACAGTTCTGAGTGAAATAATCCTTTAAATCCCCTTTCTTCTGCAAGAACATCAACTTTTTTGTTATTATTTTCTCATTTTGCCCTGATGATTGACCATTCCATTTGTTTGTTGTTAAGTTATTTGACTCATGAATGTTGAAACAGCGTTCATCACATTTGGCATCAGGTTTATTCACTTGGTTCTTGACACTTTGATGCATGAGTGTATTGATTTGCATGTTTCTCAGAAGTATCTTCACAGCTTTAGACCTGCACCTTCTGGCAGAGGCAGGACTGTGCTCTGGTGAGCTGTACTCCTTCTGTTCACTCTCTGTGACAGACGTCTACATTACTTTCAGAGGTGGATTTGAAGACTTCAACATCATGCATCACTTCTTGCTGGGATTCTCAGTCATGGCATTGATTTACCTGTCAGGTAAGTTACTGCTTAAGACATTTAAAAAAAAAACAGCAGCAGTATTATTTGAGCTTCAAATATGTTTCTGTTGCTATTACTAATACACTTTGTATATTTTAACAAGAATTTGATCTGGTTTTTGATTGATACACTCCAAAAAATTACATTGGTTGTTTGTTCAAACTACTTATTTAAAATGATGTGAAACAACACAATTATTGAGTTTGTTTGGGAGCAACTTAATTGCTTCATGTTCAATCCACTTAAATTTGTCAAAACTAAAAAGTTACCTTAATTCCTTCATGTTGTGCCAACACAAGTCAAATGTGTGGAACCCAGGATTATTATAATGTACACTCAAACTACTTTCATCAACACAGTTATTGCGATTTTTGTTGACAACTTAATAGTTTCACAGTATGTTTAATCCACTTAAATTAGATAACTTAATCTATTTGTGTTGGGAAAACGTGAAAGAATTGTGTGGAACCCTGCATTTCTACAGTGTATGACATTTTGTCTGAAAGTTGAAGGATTGCTATTTACATATTACAGTTGCCCTAGACTTGTTTTCAGTGTTGTTCTTCCTTTCCATCTGTGAGCGAAAGAGGAAGTCCACTTTTACTTCAAAACAAGTTTGCATTCGCCAAATATGTTAAGACCTTGTTAACAGCTTATAAAGCTGTTAGCATTCAGACTGTTTTTATAATAACAATCATATTTTGTGGATACACTTGTGCTGATTTGTTACAACAAAAGACCACTGCAATATAAATGTGTTCTGTCCAGCCTAACCTCACGAGAAAATGTAAGTATTTTACATTTTGCCAGTTTAGTGGCTAATTTGTACGAATTCGTACGAGTTCAGTCGTACGAAATTGTACGATTTTAAAAAAGAGGCGTGGCACCTAACCCCACCCCTTACCCCAACCGTCATTGGGGGATGAGCAAATCGTACTAAATTGTACTAATTAGATTGTAAGTCATACAAATTAGCCACTAAATCAAAAAGTTACGAATTGCCATGAGACATAGGTTCTGTCCTATGTATTTTCCCCTCATGTATCAGCTTATAATACGGTTATTATTCAGTATTTTTTAATAACAATCATGTTCCGTACACTCTCAGAAATAAAGGTACAAGAGCTGTCACTGGGGTAATACCTTTTCAAAAGGTACACATTTGTACAAGGGTCCATATTGGTACCTCAAAAGTCAACGCCATCTCACGGCAATTTGTAACTTTTTGATTTAGTGGCTAATTTGTACGAATTCGTACAATCTAATTCGTACAATTTAGTACGATTTGCTCATCACCCAATGACGGTTGGGATTAGGGGTGGGGTTAGGTGCCACGCCTATTTTTTTAAATTGTACATTTTCGTATAACTGAACTCGTACGAATTCATACGAATTAGCCACTAAACTGGCAAATCATAAAATACTTACGTTTCATTGTAACCCCCCCTGATTTCACGCTGCCGGCATTATTATAAGCGAAATCTAAGTTTCATACGATCCCGGATGTATCGTTGGTAGTTAAATAGGAACGTTGTGTACCTGGCTGTATATCTTATCAGCAAGGAGAAAGTGACACAAACTTATGATTTCACCGCTTTCCCAGTGACCCGAAGGTCCATTCCGAATTAATGGTAAAAATAAAAAGGGATATCAAACTCGAGTTAATGAACTGATTCTTTCACTATATTAGACTTGTCACGATACTGAATTAAAAGAAAAATTGTCAATTTTCCGCTAACATTTCAGGCAATGTTTATGGCTTTCTTAAAACAGACAGATTTGCCATTGTGTTCACCTGTTCAACAGAAATGCTTCTGATTGGCCGAGAAAGTCATTCGTTCACCCTCCACTGTTTACCGAGCACAAACACAGACGAGCAATCTGCTTAATGACACAACTGATCTTCAAGGCTGCTTCGCGCTCCAGTGTCCGTGTATCTGTGTTTGCACTGGGTGAAGAGCAGTAAACTGAGTGCAAACACAGATACACGGAGACTGGAGTGTGAAGCAGTCGTGAAGAGCAGTCGAGTCATCCGCGCTCAGCGGCGCTTCAATGTTAGCAGAAATGGACGGATTTTGTTCTATTACAGACAACACGAGGATGTGCTAAAGAGGACTGCAGTTTTTTATCAGTGTTTTAAGCAGGAAAGCGTACCCAAGGTGTTTAACTGGTGCTATGAACTGAAGCCTAGGAGGACACTTGAGCATATTACTCTTACAGAAATTGTAATATTGTTTGATGCTAATTTGCTTTTAATTGTTTAAATTAAACTGAACTGGATGATATTAAAGTGATGTTTACACCATTGTATTTTGAAATCTCAACAACAGCCGGAGTTTTGTAGTGCACAGCATGTTACTGCAATGTTTACAGTGCTGGTCCTATACTTTCGGGTTTCTTCCCACCGCAGCCTCGCTTTGGTTCTTTAAAATGGCAGCTGCATGAAATAAGAGTATTTGTACCCTTGAGGTATTAATATGAACCTTTTAGGTACAAGTTTGTACTTTTTTGAAAAGATACCACCCCATTGACAGCTTACGTACCTTTATTTCTGAGAGTGTAGATTTACTTGTGTGGATTTGTTACAGCAAAAGACCACTGCAATCTTAAATGTGTTGTCTTTTTTCTCTCCTCATGCATCTTATCATTTCAGCTGAAGGAAGCATCATTGTATTCCAGAAGCCCAGATTTATTGGCGTTAAGACAGGTCGGACTGTGATCATATACTGTGTGCCGTCGAATCCCACTCGCGGGCCAGCTCGTGTACAGTGGTTCAAAAACAAGAATTACCAAAGCTCACTTACGAATGACCAGAGAATAACAATTAACGACAGGAACAATGATAAAAATGCTTCCATTACTTTAAAGAAAGTGGAGACTGAGGACAGTGGCACTTACGTTTGTAAATTAAATGATACGTTCGGACCAGGAACTGCACTTCAAGTATCCAGTAAGTATCGTCATTTGTTTTAACATCTTTTTTTTTATAGCCTGTGTGTGAGATAAATATCTCCTTGTGTTTATCCTCAGGATATAGCGAGCCTCATGCTGTCTTGATGAGATCTAGAGTTAAGGATGTCATCATTTTCCTTCAGGCTTTCCTCTTGGTTTTGTGCATTGTCGTTCCTCTGGTTCGACTTTACAAACTGGTAATTAACTTATTCCACATTTCTCTGTTGCATGTGTTGACTTTTTTGGACGCGTCACTAACACTAGCTACTGTTTCTCATTGTGTTTGATTACAGGAGAAGAAAGAAGAGGCTGAATATGAGGAGCCAGAGGATGACCACATATATGAGGTGATGCAGGTTTACGGTTGATTGAGATTTAGCTCAGAGTGCTGAAGTTATTGTTGCATGCAGGACGGGAAGTGAAAACACACATGCCTTTTTCTTTTACATGAGTTTATGAATTTAGAGTTGTGATGTACTTGTAATCATATACATTATTTTTGCTACATTCAGGCCCTTGAGTCTTGGTCAAATCTCGTCCTCTACACATGTGTTGTTCAAAACATTTCTGCATTTTATTCTGTTGACAAAAAAAGTAGAAAATTACAAACATATCGTCAGAGGAAAAGAACATTCATTGACAAAACAAAAAGACTATGGAAACCAGTGGCCGTTTTTTACAACATTATTTCTAATATCCTATCAAAAGGAAAGAAAAGCAGTGTGAATAAATAATGACAGTATTTTCTTTTTTAAATGCACTATCCCTGAAAATCAAGACAAATTTCAAGAGTTCACACTTAGCTGTTGATTTATAATAAGCTTGTTTGGCATGCTGTCCATCAAGAGAGCCCTGAGCTCAAGGCATTCTCAAGTCCAGGGCTCCCTCCTGTTCGCAGGGCGAGTGGGGAGATTAAGCTTGGGTAGATCTCAAAAACGGCGGGCATTGGCACAGCAGGTAGTGCTGTTGCCTCACAGCAAGAAGGTCGCTGGTTCGAACCTCGGCTTAGTTGGCGTTTCTGTGTGGAGTTTGCATGTTCTCCCTGCCTTCGCGTGGGTTTCCTCCGGGTGCTCCGGTTTCCCCCACAGTCCAAAGACATGTGGTACAGGTGAATTGGGTAGGCTAAATTGTCCGTAGTGTATGAGTGTGTGTGTTGATGTTTCCCATAGATGGGTTGCGGCTGGAAGGGCATCCGCTGCGTAAAAACTTGCTGGATAAGTTGGCGGTTCATTCCTCTGTGGCGACCCCGGATTAATAAAGGGACTAAGCCGACAAGAAAATGAATGAATGAAAGAGATCTCAAAAACTCCCCCGCTGGTGTGGCTAAAACTGAACTGCTCTGAGAAGAAAACACTGATGCTGGGAGCTAGACTATGGTGCCCATTTGGTTTAGTTGGTTTACGGTGGGAGGAACCCAGGGAACCCAGTGGAAACCCAGGCGGACACGGGAAGAACATGCAAACTCTGCACAGAAACGCCAACCGGCTCTGCGAGGACCAGAGCCATCTGTGTTCTTGCTGTGGGGCAACAGTGCTAACCATTGCATGCCGCCCAATCTAGGTAAAGGAGGGAGGAGAAGAGGAGGAAGGGGGGTTTCTTCCAGACGAAGATGATTGTGGAATAAAGACTGTGGTTATTTATACTGACTTCCCCCATAGCAAAATTTCTCTGGCCCAGATCTGGCCCACACCCTCAGCATTTGCTTGGCCCACATGCCGCAGTGAATTGATTGGACTAAGTCTGGCTTCCATACAAGAGGACATGGACCATATCTGGGCTAAGTCTCAGACAAGTTAATAACCCAGAACTGGGCCAGATGTGTTGGTGTTACACGACTGCATTGTTTTTTATAAACCCATCAAGCATTTTGCTTTATGGCTGTGCTTTTCTTGAAGCGACCTGATTGATAGATTTTTTTCTTAAATCAAAAATAATTTAAATGTATTTTAAAAGTGGGTCAGGATAGGCCAAACTTACGTGGCCCACATATACGTTTTTAAAAATTGGGTCAAATACTACATTTGACATCTGGGCCAAAACTGGGCCATGTTTGGCCCACATGCTGTATGCCAGTGCTGGATGAATGCCTGCTGTGCCAGCTTTATGCTAAATCTGGGCCAAAATTCTTTGCTACCTGGGTTAGGATTCATCTGATTGGAGGATCGTTTTTAGCTAATGCGGGACCGGCTGTGGTCAATCATAAGTATGTGATCCTCTCGAAATTAATTTATAAATAAACTTCACATAGTGAAGCAAGCCATGAGAGAAGCAGCGAAAAACAATATATATATAACGTCCAAAAACGTCTAAAAACATGCCACCTAAGTTTATTGACTAATCCAAATCAGCAACATAGACATGCTCCTAGCAAGTAGTAGAGCAATCACTATCTGTTCATTAGCTACTACAGCAGGGGAGTTCTTGATATCTACCTAAGCTCAAACTCCCCTCTCGCCTGGCAAACGGGAGAGAGCCCTGGCCTCGAGGATCTTATAAGCTCAGGACTCTCTCCCAGGACAGCATGCCAAACAAGCTTTATAATCAATCATCAGCTAAGTGTGAACACTTGAAATAGACTATATTCAGTATGTTGTTTCTTCTGTGTTGTATAAACAGGGTTTGGAAATCGAGCAGGTTGGTGGAGATGTGTATGAGGACATCTCAACGTTTGCCCAGAGCAGTGATGCAGCTTGGCAAGTTGAGTCTCCATGCCAAGAGTGAGAAAAACCAACGATATCTCACACCATTTCATACTTTTTTGATTTAGTGGCTAATTTGTATCAATTTGAATGAGCGCATTCATACATTTTAGTATGATTTGCTCATCCCCCAATGACAGTTGGGTGTTAGGATGGGGTTTGGTGCTTAGTTTGGTATTAGAAAACTTTACATTTTAATAATAATCTAATAATCACCAGATCTCAGCTTTAACACCAGACGCAGGTGGATGCTTTCAGTCTCATTGTTTGTGTTTTGTGTATATATATATATGTGTGTGTGTGTGTGTGTGTGTGTGTGTGTGTGTGCGTGTGTGTGTGTGTGTGTGTGTGTGTGTGTGTGTGTGTGTGTGTGTGTGTGTGTGTGTGTGTGTGTGTGAACATGCTAAAGATTTCACTTTCAGTTTGAAACTGTTATTACTATTCGTCACCTTAGAACTATAAGGTTGTATCTGCATTCTGAATGATTTCGAGATATTGAGCTTCAAAGTTTTTGCATTCCATAGCAAACAGTAAGTGTGTAACATTTGTTTTTTTAAATAAAAACTGTTAAAATGTAAATAACTTATATAAAAAATCCCATAATGTAAATAAGTTGTCAATTGATAGGAAAATGTCAATAACTCAATTTTGACAGAAATGTCTGATAGAACCTTATAAATCTAAGGTGACGTATTGTAACTGATAGTACTATATATAAATAAGCATGTAGTTTTAGTTCTTGTTAATGCATGTAAACATTTACATAATGATTATTCAAGGACATCGTAGTATTTTTACATTTTGTTCTTGTTGCTTGTTTATTTTACCAGCTGATGTCCTGTAATATACTGGGTATTTAGTGTGTTTGATTTTTACAGTATGTCTGTTGTATAAATACACTGGCTCTGGCTGGTCATTCATAAAAAGGTGCTTCATATGTGGAAATAAATACTAGTGGTGAGGAACTGTTCTTCTGAAGGCAGAAATATCCACTTTCACTTCATTTCTGTTAAAATAAGCATGTGAGAATCAGGTGTTTTCCACAACATCGCTTTTTTAGCTTATTTTTCATGCATTTTATCTGATGTGGCTTCAACATCAAACAACATATGACTGTCTGTATAGATTTAACATTTTAAATGTCACTATCTGACATAAATGTGTATTTTTTGTGAATTTTGAAATGTTATAAAGTTTTGTTTTGAATTTGTTTCTGTCTAAAACGTGCTACTGAATTTTGATGCATTTTGTAAATGTAGACATTACTCTGTTAGGAAACTGTCGTGTCATTTTAGTGTCATATAACCTTTTTTCAAAGTTTGCACAATTGCTATTTGCATATTACAATCACCCTAGACTTCTTTGCATATAAAAAACAAACAAACTAAAATCGAGCACATTTAGACATTTGAGCTCAATACTAATACTTAATATAATGCAGGGGAGAGTGGGGACGGCTGCAGCATGGGGCAGTTGCAACAAGACTTACTCCTCCATTCAGGAATGAGCTAGAGTGATAATATTGTACATATTCTCATTTAGACCCTCCTGCAATCAGAAAGGTAATTTTCTAAAAGGTAAAAAAAAGTAATTTTTTTTAAGGTAAAAAAGTAATTTTTTTAATCTTTAGAAAATTTCTGTTTTCATTCATTTTCTTTTTGGCTTAGTGCCTTTATTAATATGGGGTCATCACAGTGGAATAGACCATCAACTTATTCAGCATGTGTTTTACGCAGTGGATGCCCTTCCAGCTGCAACCCATCACTGGGAAATAATGTTTTTGTGAAACATTAATCATTCATATAATTTAAATCGCTGTTTTCTTCAAATAGGTGTAGCGTTAAAACTATTGTATCTGTCTAGCATAGACAGTTTCATCATGGTTGACAGAGTTAGAACATGCTGTTGCAAGTGTCCCCTATCACAAACATCACTTCAAAGCTTGCCATATTAACGATGTACAATATTAATTTTATTACAGTTTCTTTGATTAATACTTTGATTCTTTGATTAATTAATTTCAAGGTTCACAGAAGTGTATTTTAATCAAAGTTCAGTCTAGATTTTCAGAAAGAAAAAAAATATTCCAGTTTTTTAGCTTGATAATTGGCTGTTGCTTGTTCTTTTAATATTCTGTATTTCTATGGTCAGTTTAACACATTTAACATTTTAACAAATTTACATTTAGTCTGTTTACCATTAAAATATCAATAAAATCCAGCTTGATGTTTTAGGTTTTTTTATTGTTACATTTTAATGAATGTTGTCATCCCCCTGCTCTGGATAAATTGCATTTTGTCTGTTCAAAAATTCATAAAAATTTTGTGTTTCCACGAAAAACTGTCTGTGAGAAAATAAAAGAAATGCAAGAAGTGTTGCAACAGTCCCCACCCTCCCCTATGATGAACAAATTTAACCAAGCAAGAGCACACTTTTGGAAATAGAGAAGACAGAGGACCGTCTCGCAGTGTTTTGTTGTTTAGCCTCTTAATATTATCCTGCAGTGAAGGAAAACGCGCCATCTTGTGGTCATTTTAGACAGATATTAGTATGAGAAAGGCTGGAATAAACAAGACTGCTGCAAAGATAAATTAAAAGACGAGTTATCTGTCGCTAGTAGCTGAGCTCAAAGGTTTGTCAGATAGACTTGTATTTTTTTACTTTCAGACTGTGATTTCATCAAACATGTTTGTTTGTTTGTTTGTGCTGAATGACTTGAAAGTTTGGTGATGTGTATGGCCATTTTTTTTAGAAGTGAAAAGTCGAATAATTTATTCCACCATGCGAATCCTGAAAAGATATCACAGTTAATCTAGTTTTATTAATACATTTACTAATAATCCTGAAAAGATATCACAGTTAATCTAGTTTTATTAATAAATTTACTAATAATCCTGAAAAGATATCACAGTTAATCTAGTTTTATTAATACATTTACTAATAATCCTGAAAAGATATCACAGTTAATCTAGTTTTATTAATACATTTACTAATAATCCTGAAAAGATATCACAGTTAATCTAGTTTTATTAATACATTTACTAATAATCCTGAAAAGATATCACAGTTAATCTAGTTTTATTAATACATTTACTAATAATCCTGAAAAGATATCACAGTTAATCTAGTTTTATTAATACATTTACTAATAATCCTGAAAAGATATCACAGTTAATCTAGTTTTATTAATACATTTACTAATAATTGTTAGGCTATATCTCTGCTAGGAAAAAAAGCAAGAGCCAAAAAATGTGAATTCTCTTATTTTTTTAGTTGATTCTCTAAAGTACTGATGACATTTCTTCTGAATTAAAAAAAATGCTATAATTTAGATCATAAAATTAGGTCAAACATAAAACGGTGCGTGTTTTCAGACAGTTTATATTCATTTTCAGGCAATACACTACAATACAACACAATGCCAATTCACTTGAGAAGATTTATAAATGTTTGGTGTAATAACAATGATTTTTAATTACAACAAAATTAATTATTTCGACTAATTATCATATTCTGCAAAATAATATTAAATAAATAAATAAATAATGCTGTAAATGAGAATCCTTTTATGTGAAATTTGGAAGAAATGTTATCAGACCTACTGAACGAAACAAATAAGCAATTTAGTTTTGCTCAAACACCTGACGAAACAACATTTTCAAGTGATCATTACTCCAATAGCTGACTACATCAAACATTTATTGATAGCATACAAAAATGAGAATAAAAAATTTTAACAACTGAGCAACATGGCATATTAAATTATAGATAAATATTAAATGACAAATTAATAAATATGGTAAGGCTATTTTGATGGTCCCTATTGCACATGTTGTTGACTAAACCTTGCTTTGCTACTACGTGCCAATTACGTTTCATTTGTGTATTAGTAGACTGTCTGCTTAATATCTGCTGATACAGAATTCAACAGACATTTAACTGACTATAAGAAACTTTGCATGTACATGTGAATTTACACTGACCCCAACCTAACAGTCTACTTATAATCTAATGAGAATTAGTTGTCATGTAGATGCAATGTACCTTAAGTTCAACAAAATGCATTAAAGGGACCATCAAAACAAAGAGATACGATAAAAATAATTATTACCTTAATTAAAATGAAAAAGAATTAAAACTTAAACAATATGTTGACAAATTAAATATCTTATATGAGTCTTTGCCTGCCGCCAGCCTAACAACAATATTATTCATAAATAAAAACAACAGAAAATATTCAAATGTTCAAGTTTTATTGGATGCAAAAATACAAAAATAAATAATTTTACATTTTTCATTCAACGTAATTAGTCACAGCTCAAACACATTTGACATGAATAAATAAATAATGATAAATAAATAATTAAATGAGTATAAAAGCACAACAAATAACCAATGATACAAATAATACAAACAATCACAGCTCAAAGAAATTTGACATAAATAAATAATGATAAATAATTAAATGAAGGCACCAAAAATATGCAATAATATAAATAATACACACAATCACAGCTCAAAGAAATTTGACATAAATAAATAAATAATGATAAATAAATAAATAATGATAAATAATTAAATGAAGGCACCAAAAATATACAATATAATTATTACACGTAATCACAGCTCAAAGAAATTTGACAAATAAATAAATAAATAAACAAATAATGATAAATAAATTAATAATGATCAATAATTAAATAAAGGCACCAAAAATAGGCAAAAATATAAATAATAGACACAATCACAGTTTAAAGAAATTTGACATAAATAAATTAATTAATTAATTAATTAATTAATTAATTAATTAATTAATTAATTAATTAATTAATTAATTAATTAATTAATTAATTAATTAATTAATTAATTAATTAATTAATTAATTAATTAATTAATAATGATAAATAATTAAATAAGTATACAAGTACAACAAATATCCAATATAATATATATGAAAATGCACATACAATAATATAAATAAAATAAATAATAATTAAATAAAGACTAAAAAAAACAAAAAGAATAGAATTTTTTTTCAAGTACATAGGAATTCAAAAGAGGAGTGTCGGCACTGATTAACAACACTGAAATGCTTTAAATCCTTCTGTAAATAAAGGGGAAGCTCCTGTTTTAAACATGAGTGTGGAAGGAGAAGGAGTGCAGCTGATTCATCAAACTGATCACTCGTTTTCTGACCATCTCCCAGCTTCTGCCTCCATCCTGAAAGAGGAACACAACAAATCATTTAGATGTTGATTTTTATAGATTTGACATTTTTGTAGCAGCAAACCATCAAGGAACAGGAAATTGTTTAACCATAACCTCTTGTTTCAGGAATGATTTTTGCTGCTTGTTCAAACTACTTATTTAAAGTGAGCTGAAAACACAGTTCTTGAGGCTTTTTGAGACAACTTAATCATTTTATAATTTTATCCACTTAAATTTGGAAAACAATTACGTTAATTTGTGTGTGTTGAGACAACATGAAGGACTTGTGCAGAACACAGCATTTCTACAGTGGGTTTAAATATCAGCAAACACAAAAGTCAAACTCATTTAGGTGGTACCTTTTCAAAAGGTATATTTGAACCAGAAAAGTCCATATTAGTTCTTCAAAGGTACATTTTAGGTGCATTTGGGTACTGATATGTGCCTTTAAGGTACCACTAAGGACTCTCTAGGTAAAAATATGTACCTTTTGAAAAGGTGCTGCCCCAGTGACAGCTCTTGTACCTTTATTTCTGAGAGTGTACGAAGACAAACATACAGTATTTGAAATCATTTGTTCAATTCAATTCAGCTTTATTTGTATAGCGCTTTTACAATGTAGATTGTGTCAAAGCAGCTTCACATAAATGGTCATAGTAACTGGAACAGTGTAGTTCAGTTTTTAGTGTTTAAGTTTAGTTCAGTTCAGTTTAGCTCAGTTCAGTGCGATATAATCATTACTGAGAGTTAATTTTTCATTTGTGCGGTTTTTATTTTGTGTAGTGCAAAGAGCTGCACTGAAATATTCCTTTATTCATCAATAATGTGTGCCTGCGAGGATCATTAGTGTTGAAAGAAAGAAAAGTTTTTGACGTCGCACTACTCTGCAGAGTTAGTTTTACCTAGAAACTGCAGTCAAACTGTTTGTCAAAATGATTCGCCCTCCTGTGAATTGAATTTCTTTTTCAAATATTTCCCAAATGATGTTCAACAGAGCAAGGAAAATTTCACAGTATGTCTGATAATATTTTTTCTTCTGGAGAAAGTCTTATTTGTTTTATTTCAGCTAGAATAAAAGCAGATTTTAATTTATTTTAAACTATTTTAAGGTCAATATTATTAGCCCCATGAAGCTATATTTTTGTCTAACAAACCATCGTTATACAATGACTTGCCTAATTACCTTAACTTGCCTAATAAACCTAATTAATCTAGTTAAGCCTTTAAAATACACGTTAAGCTGAATACATCTTGAAAAATATGTAGTAAACTTTTATGTACTGTCATCATGGCAAAGATAGAAATTATTTTAGTAAAACTTTTATGTTTAGAAATGTTGGATAATTTTAAACAGAAATAAATAAAATTCCTCAAAAAATGTAGAATAAAGCACGTATTTCTAATGAGACTGTGTTGAGTTATGGTTCTAGTGGCCAAACACTGTTCAATAATCATAGCTAGAGAACTGCAAAGGTTAATGGGTTGGAAATTCTCCAACACTTCATCTGCAACATCACCACTAACTGTCTGAAATGGTTTGTCTCTAAACTCTCATTCAAAAATGAACTCAAACATCTCCAGGAGACCAAAAAGCTATTCAATAATAGTATTTTCACACCTTTCTTTGCTCACGTTTGCTCATATAGTGCATATGATAAAGATAAAGATAAAGATTGATCTGTCAAGAGTCTCACCGTGTTCAGCTCTGTCATTCTTCTCAGTCTGTTAAAGTACAGATGCAGCTTCTTGTTCCTCTTCATTTTGTAAGAGCCCTGCACCGAGAAACAAGACGAATGATTATTTCTGACTCTTGATGATATTATGCCCATGAAGACAAACATATTAGCCCTCCTGTCAACTTTTCAATCCCTAACAGAGATAATTTGAGTAAAAGACAGGGTGTTTTTTTCAGTGTTAATATATTTGTTATTAAGAAAGTCTTATTTTTTTATTTTGTTTGGGATTATTTTTCATTATTTATGAACTGAATACAGAACAAACCACTTTTGATCAATAACTTATAAGTTATAAGTAATGGGTAAGTCAAAAGTTAAGTCTTTAAATCACACTTTAAGCTGAATGCTTGCATCTTGCAAAATATCTGGTCAAATATCATGTGTTGTCATCATGGCAAAGACAAAAGAAACCAGTTATTAGAAATTATAGAAAAATTATTACGTTTAAAAAGACAAATATTGGGAAATATTTGAAAAACACATTTAAAACTGTTATATATGAGGGCTGATAATTTTAGATTATCTGTAAATACTCACGCATGAGCGCAGTCCATCAATCTCCTCATGCATGATGTTTAGGAAATCATCCATTTTTTTAGCATCCCAGGGAACAAGTGCATCGTCGAAGAGGGCAGTGATTTCCACCAGAGCCTGAATGACGAACTGGATCTGCTTCTCAGGCTGTAGGAAACATAAAGGTAACACTATATTTTGATGGTCCAGTTGAGTATTAGTAGACTGTCTGCTTAATATCTGCTGATACTGCTACTTTAACAGACATTGAACTGACTATAAGAAGCTTTGCAAGTAAATGTCAACTAACCCTGACCCCAACCTAACAGTCTACTTATAATCTAATCAGAATTAGTTGCCATGTAGATGCAATGTAACCTAAATTCACCATTAAAATAAAGTGTGACCAAAATATAAATAGACAAATAATGAATATATCAGTCATATTCATACACTGTAAAATAGACAAAAAGTCATGACTACAAATGTTTTTAAGTTACTTTAACTTAGTTAATCAGGTGTCTACTACATTTTTTTAAGTTTATGCAAAGTTGAATTTAATATTTGTCGTCAGTTTGATTGATATAAGTTGAAATGACTAGAAAAGTTCATTTGATTCAACTAAAAAAGCAATAAATAAAAAAGTAATAAAGCAAAAAATAAGGCAGAAATCATTTATTTGCAGTGCAGCACATATTAGGGAATCTGTCTGAGTAAAATATGCGTGACTGACCTCTGCCATCCTGTGATTATTGATCAGGTCATATGGGATGGGGTTGAGGTCCTCATTGTCATCATGGACTTTTTCACCCTAAAACAATCAAGAACATTCAGCATTTAATAAAGAGCTCTGCGTGTTGATGACCTGAACTCTTCAACATCCCCTTAAATTATTAGTTTTGTTAGCTTTTAAAGGCGTTGTAAAGAAATCCTTTACTTGTTCCTAACCTGATGGAGTTTCTTCTCAATCAGGTCTTACACCAAAGAAGGTATTTGAAGAAAGTGGTAAACTGGTAACTGTTGACTTGCATTGTATTTATTTATCTTTCTACTATGAAGGTCAATGGTTACCAATTTTTAACATTCTTCAAAAGATCTTCTGTGTTCAACAGAAGATAGAAACTCATCAAGATTCGGAAGGAGGGAGAGTAAATCTAATCTGTCGTTTTTTATTTTATTTTGGAGAAGTATTCCTTAAGGACTCACATTAAAATGTGCTCAATGAATTGATTAATTGTTTAATTAATTAATACATTTTCTGAGCAAATACACTTTTTTTTTTTTTTTACATTTTTTGTTATTGTCTTTCAGTGTATTAAAAAACGTCTGGCATATTTACAACGAGAATCATTTGATGACATTTTAAAAGTTAATATGTAAATCCAAAATCAGTTCTAAACTTTTATGATTTCTTTTCTGTTCAACACAAAACAGCTCCAGATTTCTTCTGTTTGTCCTCTTTTGTGTCTGACTGAAGAAAAAAGCTTAAAGTGAACATGACAATGTGTCCGGCTGCTTAATTAATTACTACATTGCAATGCAAATAAATATGTCTTTTAAACATTATTTGTTTTCTGTTGAACACAAAACATTTCCAGCTTTCTTCTGAATATCACACTTTGTGTTCAAAGGGGGGAAAAAAGTCATAAAGATTTGTAACCCCTTGAGGGAGAGTAAATAACGAGTCATTTTTTACATTTTGCGTGAGTTTTCCCTTTTATCTAAATAATAAATTTTTCTGAGCAAATAATAAATATGTTTTAGCATTACTTGCAGAGGATCACTATCTTCAGTCTATTAAAATGTCAGGCATACAGGAAGAATCATTCGATGATGTATTACAGGATTATTTAGGCACAGTTCACCCAAAATCGTAACTTTTCTCACCATTTCCTCACACTCAAGTTGTTCTAAACTTTTATTCATTTATTTTTTTCTGTTGAGCACAAAAGAAGACATTTTGAAGGAAGCATGTTTTGTGTTCAACAGGGAAACATGATAATAGTTTAGAACAACCTGAGCGTGAGGAAATGGAGAGGAAATTTACGTTTTTTATGACAGTTCATCCAAAAGTGTAAAAACAAAATCTCATTGTCTCATCCTTCACTTGTTCCAGACCTGTGTTGGATGAACACAAAGGAGGGCATTTTGAAGAACACTGGTACTTTCTGGTACTTGCGTTGTATTAGTTTTTCTATAAAGGTCAGTGTTACGTGGTCTAGCATTCTTCAAAATATCTTATTTTGTGTTCAACAGAAGAAAGAAACTCAACAATTTGGAACCAGTTTGTTAAGTAATTATTGTTTTTGGGTGAATTAATCTCATTAAGACTCACACTAGAATGTGCTCAGCTGTTTAATCAAATGTTGAGAGAAAATAAATATTTGTTACCATTATTAGCAGAAAATACTCACTATAATGCCATTCAGTGAACTGAAAAAGTGTCTGGCATATTTACAACAAGAATGATTTGAAGACATTTTAAGTTAACTTTTTTCAGTTTTAGGTGAACTATCCCTTTAAAGACTCTAAGCAGAAAAAAAAACGTTCAACCCCCCTTGGTTCAAACTCACCATCTTCCTGAGGAGATCCAGAGAGACCCCGTGGTGATGCTGAAGTCTGTGTTTGACCCAGCGGCAGCCCAGCACAGAGCTGAAACCGACCGACAGGAGCACACAGAACTGCGCAGCCGCAAACACCTTCATCCCGCTCTTATAAATGCTTGAATATGCTTATAGATGCTCAAAGCCACAGGTGGATCCGCTGATTCTGCAGGGTTTTCGCTGAAGCTCTGGTTGTATGTTGTTGTCTGATGTTGGATGATTTCTTTTTTGCTCCTCCATTCTGTCCGCGTTTTATGTGTCGGCATTTCAGCCCTGAGTTTTCACTTTCCAAGCACCTTTCACAGGTGTGTATGTATTGCGCAAGAGCTATTGTGGGAAAGCACAGCTGGGATTTCTATACAATAGGCTACTGTATCTCCTATATAGCCTACAAAAATAATAATATTTACATTATATATATTTTTAAATAAACCTAATATTATAATATTAGCATTAAAGGCATAAACGGAAGTCACACTATAAGGTCGCATTTATTTATGCTAGTTAATATATTTACTAATATAAACTAAGAATAAACAATACTTGTCTTTTACAGCATTTATCAATTACAGTTCAACATTTACTTATGCCTAATTAAAGTACAAACTCATGCTTGTTAACTTTAGTTAATGCACTGTGAGTTCACGTGAACTAACAATAAACAACTTCATTACCATTAAATAATGTTAGCAAAATACTGTAATAAGTCTAATGTTCATTGTTTGTTTATGTTTGTAAATACATTGAATGACATTAACTAATACAACCTTATTGTAAATGGTTCATTATAATCATTAATTAAAATATTGCATGTACACAATGTATTAATATTTAAATTAAAAAACGAATAATGCAATAATGATGATGACGGTAGGCTAAGAAAATAATTATAGGCATAATCATAATAATAATGATAAGAAGAAGAAGAAGAATCTTCATTTTTTATCAGCCTGCATTATAATAATTGTTATTGTCATTACTCTTTTTTGTATAGCCTATATATTATTACAGTTATAATAATTAAACAACAATAACAGAAATATGACTAACAATAATAAGTAATAGCAATAGTAATAGTGGTATACTAATTATATACCACTAGTATATAATAATAATAATAATAATAATAATAATAATAATGCAGTAGATTATTATTTTAAAAATAACATTCAGATCTTTTTTGGGAACCGTATTATAACATTATGACATTACAATAGGCTATTAATACATGTATATATATATATATATATATATATAGCATGCTGTTTGTTTATTATTCTTTAAGTAATCTCTGGGTGATTTATTAAACTAGTTTATTTGTTTTCTCATTCCTGGTTTTAAAAAAGGGCGTGTTTCTTTACGTGTGAGCGTCAACTTTGACTCTTAGAAAAATGTGGGAAAGGAATTCCCAGCCCGAGAATGTGAAAACGAAAGCTATAGTGACGTCGCAGTGCGGTGACGACACATATGACATTTCATTTCATCATCGAATGTTCATTAATTATAATTTTACATTATTTAGAATCACCACAACAAGCCAATGAAACACTAAGACTGCAAGCTTAATGGTTTTTTTAACATTAAAGTTTTTATAAAAAGCCTACAGCAAATTTTTATATTCGCAATAAGAAGACTATACGGCATGATGCAATGCGAGGCAAAATATGACAGATAATAATAATAGTAATAATAACTCGACTTAATTCTAATGGCAACATTTCACATAGTCTAATCAGAAATATCCCCTGTTAAATTTATGTTTTAATTGATTTTGACTTAGTTTCTTCAATGACTTATCATTTTTATATGTTCCTGTTCTCTGCGATAAGAAAGTTAAAGAAACAGAAGAGGTTTAAGGAGAACTACAAACGCTAAATAAATAAATAAATAACCTAAATCTGCCTGCATAAAGACAGCATTCAGTCTGCCTCTAAGTCTTTCCTTTTAGGATTCAGTTATTTTAACTTATTTAGCCTTTTTAAGCATGCAGAGCTACTTTTGAGGTGAAATATTCCGCCTATTCTCAACTTTACACAAGAATTGCATAATAAACATCATCCCAACAAATTTCTTATGCTTAATTTTTTTTTAATATACCTTTTTAAATAAATTGTTTTCTCTTTAGTTTAATTTACTTACTGCTTTGTAAAACTGCTGGTAGTTGGTTGATATATATATATATATATATATATATATATATATATATATATATATATATATATATATATATATATATCAATATAGCATTTGTGACCGTGTAAAAAATAATTAAAATTTTTACACTGCTGTAAATTTGAGGGTAGCAAACAACCACAACATATCTTTTTTTAGGTTTGCAGTAGTGTTTTTTTTATTGCAATAATAACATTACATTACAACAAATACAGATACAAAACTGAAAGTATGGTACAATCAATAGAAATGTGACTTTTTGAAAAAAGTGGAATGTAAAAAATTTAGAACAAATATAATATATGTAAAACAAAATAAAGAGAACAAGAGAGAGAAGAAGAAAAAAAGAAATAATTAAGGGCACATGACAAAGATAAAACAAATTATTGCAGAATATTAAATAAATCACATATTTTAGAAGTTTAATAGCTTTCTTATTGTGAGAGTCTGTGATGGTACTTAAATAAAGAGCTAGTTCTCGTTTAAAAAAATAAAAAATTAGGCTTAAAATGAGTATATTTAAATTTGTGTATAAAAAACTTTCCAATAAATAAAATGAGGTAATGCAAAAAGTTGAATTAAGGAATTATTTTCCTTTAATGTAAAGCCCCAAAATAACATGTGTATAGCTTAAAGAAAAATCACCACAAACCTTTTGGACAATTAGAGTTTACATCAGACCAAAAAGATTTAACAGTGGGACACTCCCAAAACAAGTGAGCAACAGATTCAGAAGAGGTTTCACAGAAAGAAGAGCAAGAGATGTCAGTGTCATTTTTGACAACCACAACATACCACACGAGTCACGACTGGTTGTTGGAAGGGATACAACCGCGAACGGAAGTTAACGAGAATTATTCGTTAATTAATCTATTAATTGTATTTTATTAACGTCTACCTCTACGCCAACCCTAATCCCAACCTTCACAGTAATGAAAAAATAGTAATTATACCGAGTATTCTACATTTTATTTATTAAATTACCCATTTCACTGTATTTCAGTAGCGTCCAACCAGCCAACCATCACATAGTGTAAAAACAGTAATTATACCGAATATTCTTCATAATACTTGTTAAATTACCTCTTAAATTGCATTTTATGAACGTCTACCCCAACCTCAATCCTCATAATAATGTACAAATATTAATTACTCTTGTACTGTGTCACAAAAATTATGCTATTTTGATGTGAGTATCCGCAGTTGTATCCCGTTTAGACTTTACTCTGTGCTGATGGCTGTCCCCCGTCTCAGTACAATCAATGTTGCGCACGGCTTGCGCAATCGCACAGCTCGTCAACAGGAACACGATGAACCCTGCGTTCATTTCCCATGCTGCACTTCGCGTCAGCTGATCTGCTCACATCTGTACCTCCTTTGCGCTTTTGTTTTTTCCTGGATCAGCAAACGAGTGACAGATATCACACGACTCGAGCTCACGTCGCTTCAGTACGAGGAAAGAAAACACAAGAGGCACGATGAGCGCGTAGGAGTTCAGAGGAACCCACGACGCATCGACGCAGAACAGGCATGGTGAGTGGAGTTCACTGGATTAACGATGTTTGCAATTCCCATTGAGGTAAAGTTGGTTTTATATTCACACAATCGTTCAGTTTTTATCAGCGACAGCTTGTGACACGCTCCCTATATTATTTAACACGCTAACTTGAATATGTTGTCTGAAATAGCATAAGGATGACTTTAAATCAGCATTAACAGTTAAGTTAGCATGGACTCATTGACTTTAGCTCATCTTAATGTTGTACTTTGATATCTATTGGCTGCTAATATGAATTCTCTATTTAGAATTTGCAAATAATACTTTTCTAAAGTTATAAAGGAGAAAGTGTGAATGTGCGAATATAAAACCCACTCTAAGTTATCTAAATCTTCTTTTCTGTCCTAAACGGTTAAAATGGACCTTTATAAGGTTTGTGTTAATGCATTTATGTTTCTGAACTCGTGTTAATGGCAAAAATCACAGTTTAGTCAGTATAACCAATGTTTTTAAATGTATTATGAAAATTGTGAAAGAGTAGCCTTTATTAACTATCTTAAAGCTCAGTAAATATCAGATTATTTGCATTAACACACAGTAAAACCCAACTTTATCAAATAAAATAAGTGTAGTTAGCTCAGAATTTACTGAAAGTTAATTTTGTTTATCTGTAAAGAGTTTTGAACAGTGTTGATGCTAATTAGATAATTCAATATCTCATTACTTCAACTTAAATGGAGTAAGTTCTTAGTACAGATCAGTTTTTTAACGTAAATGGTTTGTTGCAATCAGTTTCCTCAAATGTTTTGAGTTGCCTTAACTTACTGGCCTTTACAGCACTCAGTTGGTTTTAGTTCTCTTCATTTATTGGGTTTTACTGTGCTCTAATGCAGGAGTTCTCAACTGGTTTGGCCATGGGACCCACATTTTTACATGATCATCAAGCCGCGACCCAAATATTTAGGAACTGTAATACAATTTTAGGAATTATACTTAATTTGTATTTCTTTGTTAACATAAACAAGTAGTGACGGATACATCATTAGAAATACACCAAGGCTTACAAATAAACACTATTTTATTGCCGTCATTTAACAAAATGGATCAAATTACAGAAATATTACAAAGTAAAAACAACAAATACTGTTAATAATAAACTCTTAACATACATGTTTTCTGGTTTCTAAAGGTTGTTTTAATTTAGAAGGTTTCATGCTCCTCACTACATGACACTGAGGCTTTAAGTCTTTTTTTGTCGTCAATATATATATATATATATATATATATATATATATATATATATATATATATATATATATCCATGCTATACATATTCAGGGTCGTACTTGCGCTTCAACATATTTGTTGCAATAATTAAATGAAATTTCACATGTTAAACGGTAGGGTTGTTGCGTACGCATTTCAAAATAAAAGTCCGGTATAAGCAAAATAAGTAAAAAATTAAACTTTTGTTGTTTTTTTGACCACACACTTCGCGACCCACTGAAAATGTTCCAACGACCCACTTTTGGGTCCTGACCCACCAGTTGGGGAACACTACTCTAATGGATTAAGTTCACAGTGCTCTATAGGGTTGGATTTTGAGCTTTAATGGTTTGTTACGATCGGTTTCCTCAAACGGTTTGAGTTATCTTAACTTTTTAGGTTTTGCAGTGCAGTTGTCCAAAATAAAATTGCAGGATTCCAAGTGTACTACAAACATTTTTATCTATTTAAAGGTTTAATTCAACCAAAAAAAAATGTACTTGCTTCATTCTCCCTAAACTGGTTTCAAACATTTTACGGTTTATTTTCTGTTGAACACCATCGATAACCACTTACTTAAGGAAAATTCAATATTGTGGAAGTCAATGGGCGCCAACAGTTTCCAAACATTTCTCAAAATATTTTCTATTATGTTCAACATAAGTAGAAATTCAAACAGGGGTGCGTTTCCGAAAACCATTGTTAGCCAACTAAGGTCACAAGTTGTGTCGTTACAAACATAGTTTGTTGATTTGTCGTTTCCCAAATCCATCGTTCCAAATGAACATTCACAAACTTGTATGCTTGTAACTACACCTCTGCAGCTGTAGTTAGAAATATAGTGCCTGGCTGTGTTCTATTCCCAGTTATCCCTCCTATGCCCTATTCATTTACAACATTTAAACTTGTAAATGTTTTTTTAAAGCATTAAAGTCTCTCTTAGGTGTAATAAACTATTTTTACAGTTCAGTTTTAGCGATCTTCATGTTTACAATTGTGCTCCCTTCACTGTGCACTTTGAAAACATTGATGTCATTTTGAACACAGTCGTGTCTCATGACGAAAGCTATAGGTGACCTATTATTAAAAGCTGAATTTACGTTACGTCTCCAAAGCTTATGAAAACAAAAAACATAGCATACGTTAATGCTTTTAATTTATAGTAGGTTATTTATTAAGTATCTGTACTGTATATGACTCGGGCCTGCTGGTTAGAACATTTCTGCAGTGGTTTGCATGTGTCCAATTGTAAAAGTAGACTTTTCAAAAAATAAAAAAATACATAAACAATATCCTGCTTACTAAAAATAATCATCAGCATTATCGTCATCATTAATATCATTATTATTATTATTAAAGTAGGATTTTTTTCTTTTCCCAATAAGTAATAAATATTACATTTCATTTCATAATAAATCGCCTCATTATTTATTTATTTATATGATTTATATATGATATTAGAATATTTGTTAGCTTTTGTAAGTGATTTTATGTTAATTTAGAATATATTTTATAATGCAATGTTCCTAATAATATTAGTAAGGGAAACACAGTATGTGCCATTTGCATATTTTTCAATTATTATGGAAAGCGAGTGCATGTTTTTTACCAAAACTAATATTGCCTTTTTTTAAGTGTGTGTGCGTGTAAAACAATATAACTTGCACAAAAAAATGATGGGGTTCTTCACTAAAGAAGTAGTTATGCCACACCATTTAGAGCATCATTATGGGTGTTTTATGTTATAGTTAACATGGTTCCAACAATGGATCTTCGACAGAGAAACTGGGTTTTGGGAAACACTCGTCACTACATTGTTCGTTTCCCAAATGATGCATTGTACTATGATAGTTCAGCCACGAGTTATGTCGTTTGGGAAACGCACCCTAGTTTAGTGAAAAGTGAAGTGTTGGTAAATGCTGACAGAATTTTCAGTTTTGGAGGAAATTTTCCTTTAAGCACACGTCTTTATCAGTTAAACCACATGTAAATATCATGCATAAAAGGATGCTTAATGAAATGTGAAATGAAAATGTCGACTTGTGCATGTACTTCACTGACTTGTGACTGGAAATCCATCTGAAGAGGAAACTGGCAGGAATGTGTGTATCACTTCCACTATTCGACACATAAACAAAGACTGTCAGTTTGTCATACACACGCTTAATCTTCTGCTTATTGGGTTTTTGTGAGCTTTATTTAAATCTCCTTTGTTATGTAAACATGCAGGGATTTTAGCACCATCCATTTAACAACTTGCTTCGTTAGTATACAGTTAATTCAGCAGGTTTTCATGTATAATTTGACAAAACCACCAGAATAGCATGTCATCCACATGTTTAAAAAGCGTCTCGGCTTATTGATTGTGAAGGGTCGAGACACGTTTTAACAAGTTCAAAAGGTTTGTTAAAGAAAAAGTCAAGTCTGATTAACGGAGCCGTCTAATGAAACAAAGATGGTGAACTGATTTGATTGATGGCCTCATTTACATGTAGACAGTGATCAACAATACTTACAGGCTTCTGATCGGCTTGGAAGATCAAGGTTTGGTTTTGGCCATCGATCAGGCGGAGCTTCTGTTTATATTTACAGATAAAGGTATATTCGTGAACACAACGACTAAATTAATTCTGTTCAGCATATTGTGTCTCTTCAGAAGATGTGACATATTGATATATTTAGTGAAAAGATTTGCAGTGGAGGTACAAAAATCTCTTAGATACTAAAAACATATTGTTTTCTGAAGATGAGTAATGGACTATAAAAATTATATGTGTGTGTGTGTGTTGCCAAAATTACCCAACATTGGGTCAATATGGAGTGTAGTCTTGTTGGTTTGGGAACACATGAGCTTGAGCAAGCGATGTGCAAGCATTTTACGAAGTAATAGACTAACTAAGGTCTCTATTTACTATTTATATGTTAGACAATACAGAATAACGAATATGTAAACACAAATAAATGTTTTAAGAGTAGCCAAACACACATTTGATTGTGTTGCATTTATAGTGTAAATGTTCATAGTAAAAAGCAATCAGACAGCTGAAAAAGACCATAATCTAAAATCCACTGCCTCAAACAAGGGATTCATACTTCCATTCATTGTCTGTGAGTGATTTTTATTAACCAGGGGCCTCATGTATCAACGCTGCGTACGCCAGGTTTCACGCACAGAATCGCTCACGTTTGGATTTTCTAACGATGAAATGAACGTGGGAATGTGCGCAGCTCCACTCCAGCTTTATGGCTGCCGTACGCACATTTTTTGTGCGTGTCTGTTTTATTTCCATTGGCGACTCCTAGAGGCAGTTGTTAAATTGCTCTCTACAAAGTGTCTGAGCCTTGCAATCGCAGCTGTATGAGACGGGTTCATCTAGCAGGTATATAATGTTTCCATACCATGCAGTTGACCAGCTAAACATTAAAGCGCAATTTGCAGCGGTCGCCTGTTTTCCCATTGTAGTGGGAGCGATCTACCGCACGCATTGCTATAAAGGCACCACCTGAAGATGAATTTGCATACGTGAATCAGAAACATTTCCATTCAATAAATGTGCAAATAAAATATGATCCACAAACTTATTAATGATTCCTACTTGTCTTTCTCGTGATAAATAGTAGGCAAAATCTGATATGTAGCGGGGGGAAAAAATAAGAAAGAGTTCATCAGACGCTGGATTCGAACCGAATTCATGCTCGAACGTGTCAAAACATGCTGACATGCGTTTTTCGAGCTGCACCACTGAGACTGTTAAGAGTGCTACAACATTTTACACCTATAAATCACACTATTTCTCTTTTAACTCCACAGTGCGATGTTCAGACCCAACTGTGTCAACCGCATCAGCTAAACTCTCCCACTCTATTTTTTTCTTTTGTTATTTATTCCGGAGAACAAACTTGCAAATAACAGCGTTTTCCTCCGGTCTACCTCCGAAAGCAGCACCTCCAATTCACATTCTGTTCAAAGTTTCTCTTCTTGCTTGCTTTTGCCATTGCTTTTTCGTTGGGTTTTGCCAAAGTAGAGTCATTAGTATATTCATACGGGGGAGGAGGCAGGGAGGGGTTTTGTGCTCGTACATGTTGCGTTCAGTTTCACGTTCATTCAGATGTACAAAAGAATATGGGTGGGATTCGGCATACGCAGTGTTTCATACATCGGAATTTTTTCTGCGTACGCACATTTACAGCTTTGTGCGTACGCAATGTTTTAGTAAGATTTCCACGCAAGTCTTCTTACATGAGGGCCCTGCTGATATTTAAGGTCAAAGACTGAATGAGCGTTAGAAAGATCAGGGCTTTTCTGGAGGAGCAAGCTGTGCAACTTCTTTTCCAGACCCTTCTTCATTTCCAAGCTGGACGATTGCAACACTCTTCTGGCTGGACTTCCATCATGTGTTATCAAGCCTATTTGAAAACACAAAATAGTTGGCATCACATGCGCTTTTGTATTTGTTCATCATGATGTAATGTTTGTTCATTCTGCTGTGCTCGTGTGCAGTGTTGAGTGTGATTGATTAGTTATAAAATAACTTGTCACTGTTATTAAATTACTTATCCGCTGGAAAAGTAAAGGGATTTCTTTTTTCATTTTAAAGTAGTTTAATCATTGTTCTTTATACTTGTATTAAATATTGTACATACTGAATATTCAACAGTTGCCAGAGAAGCAGAGAAATGGTTTCTTGCTATGATCTTGCTTGATCTTGTATTCATCTAAACAGAAGCTTCGCCTGATCGCTGGCCAAAACCCAACCTCACTGGTTCTAGCTTGATCTTCCAAGCAAATCAGAAGGCTGTAAATATATGCTATTGATTCTTGTTATGATTGTTTCATATTTAGCTGAATAATTGCATTTTTAAGAATTAAGTAACAAAAGTTGAACAATTGCACATGCAAGAATCAGTGCGCAATATAGACCCATTAAAACTAAAGATATTAGTTTAACATTTTAAAGTGTTAATGTTTTATTAAACATATAACTAAAAGGTCCTTTGTACAATGATTATAGTTTAATTTCTATTAGCTATACATTTGGATAGCTATGGCTATGAGTTTTAGTATTGAGTACAGAATTGCTTATTGAGTAATTGTTACATTTCAGACAAAGTAATCTGAAAAGCATTTTTAAATACAGTATTAATGACCAATCATGATTTATTGATAACTGAATTATTAAGTAACTTACCTAACACTTTGTGTTACACTGAGTGCTCCCTCTAAAGTGAATTAGAGCATGATGAAATGAGAGGGAAGAGCCTTGATAAAATCTGAACCACAGACTGTAAAACACAAGTGTTCTCCTACGATTTGTCATTGTTAACTGTTTGTGATCAAATCTCTGAAAGCAGATCTTAATATTAAACCCAAGCACAAGCATTTCTTAAACCTTGTGTGCTGTTTTGGATGTTTTCATCCACTCTTTTGAGTTTTAGTTTGACCACAGCTTTCTCTGTGTTTGAGCAAATGTATTTTTTTTGACAAGTATTTTGGGAAAATGCTTTGAAAACTTTTAAAAATTCAACAATATACTCTGGGCAAATTTACTGCCCTTTCATTATGTTCGTGGCAGTTTTTGCCCCATTGACGTCCATTTATAGTGACATTGACATTTGTCATGTGCTTGTGGGAGAGATCTTTAACACTTATCTTGATGTTTCAGAAAATTAGATAAGGAGCTCAACTCTCAGAACACAAAAATCATAGTAGTATTTAGGCACACACACACTATAATCTGCTGATTTACTTTGTAGAACTCCAATTGAAAGTCAGAGTTTTTTTTGCACAGGCCCGGCTAAAGGGTTAATGCTGCCAACTGATTATCAACAGTAAAAATGACAAGTTTACCTGTTCCCAACAGGGAAAACCAGCAAAAACGAATGCATGATTATATGCTGACAGTACTTTGCCATTAAAAATGTCATTATAATAGAAGTCAATGAGGCTTAAACAACCATGAACATAATAATATAGTAGTACATTTGAACAGTACACAAGGGTTAATGTACCTATTGATTGATTTTATGTTTATATTTCATTTTGTGTATGTGTTCTGAGGGAAGATTTTGTCTCTATGTACAAATTTGTGTAAAATACCTGTTTTATTCATCATATCTTGTACTTTGGGTTAAAACAGAAGCACTCTTTTGGCCAAATCAAGCAAAAGTTATAGATTTTGAAACTTCTGAAATTTGGAAGTAATGTGGGAATGTTACAGTCTTTAGACACTGCATGAATTGCAAAATGTTGCAACTCTCCTGATTTCCTCTATTTGGATTTGTCTGGCTGTTTTGCAGTGTGTGAAGTGGAAATAATCACAGCTAGAGGAGCCATGCTGGCCACCCAAACACCTGAGAGCGGCCCAGACGCTAAAGATGTTAAACAGGTTTGTTACTTCCTCATCTTTTTCGTTTCGATTTGGGAATGTTACATGGTCATTGATGGCAACTCTTGAAAGCTTGCTGAGCAGGTTCTAGCTAAAGCTCAGTTCACTTGCGGGAAGCTTAATCTGTTCAAGGAAACTTTATTAAGTTTAAATTGAAGTTGGGTGTCATTTAATGAAAGATAAAGCTTATTAGAGGTACACCAAAATTATTAAACCTCCTGTGATTTTTTTTTTTTTTCTTCTCATTCAAATATTTCCCAAATGATGTTTAACGGAGCAAGGAATTTTTCACAGTATTTCCTATAATATTTTTTCTTCTGGAGAAAGTCTTATTTGGTTTATTTCCTCTAGTTTTTCATTTCTTAAAAACATTTTTAGGTCAACATTTTGTCTTAATATTTTCTTACAGAACAAACCATCATTATACAATGATTTGCCTAAATAACTCAGTTAAGCCTTTAAATGTCACTTTAAGCAAAGAAAATAAAGAAAATAAATTATTAGAAAATATTATAACTATTATAAAATTATTAAAACTATTATGTTTATTAATGTTTAGAAAAAAAAAACTTTCTGTTTAACATGGATTGGTGCAAAAAAAAATTTCAGGAGCTAATAATTCTGACTTCAACTGCATATCGTAATAACGAACATTGATATATGACCTTCAGAATGCTGTGTGTTCTATATTAATTATATTTTCATACAAATTGTATATTTAAGCTTTTAAAGAGTGCTTTTAGAGAATATTCTCGTTGTATTTGCAGTGGTGTTCATAACAGCGCCTCATGATTGGAGACTGGGTTATCTTAAGATTTCAAACATTAATATTTTGACATTTATCAGGCCTATTCATTCATTCATTTATTCATTTATTTTATTTTCGGCTGATTCTCTATTAATCTGGGGTCGCCACAGCGGAATGAACCGCCAAATTATCTAGTATATGTTTCACGCAACGAATGCCCTTCCATTGCTGGAAAACACCATACAAACTCATTCACACTCCTACACTACGCACAACTTTGTCTACCCAATTCACTTGTACCGCATGTCTTTGGACTTGTGGAGGAAACCCACACCAACACAGAGAGAACATGCAAACTCCACACAGAAATGCCAACTGACCCAGCCGAGGCTCGAACCAGCCACCTTCTTGCTGTGAGGCGACAGCACTACCCACTGTGCTGCCAATCAGGCTTATGAATCAAGCTGAAATATTGATTGAATATACTGCGACCTTTTATATGTACATAAACTCAGAATAAAAACTACAAAAGCTTTTATTAATCTTATCGTGTATGAGTGTTAATGAGAGTGTATGGGTGTTTCCCAGTACTGGGTTGCAGCTGGAAGGGCATCCGCTTTGTAAAACATATGCTGGATAAGTTGGCGGTTCATTCTGCTGTGGCAATTCCTCATGAATAAAGGGACTAAGCCTTAGGAAATGGAATGAATGAACATTTGTTTACTCTGAAGATGCATATACAATAAAACAATACGCCTGTGTTGTTATAACTGGTAATCTTTTTTGCAGCTTAGATCAACATTGTGATACTACATATACCATTATAAAAGTTTTAACTGGTTGCAACAAGACGTTGTGAGACCAACAGAAGCCTGTAAGGAATTTGACGCTGTTACTTTTATGCAAATGAGTTGAAAAGATAGCTCAGTTTGCATGTTGTCTTGAAGCTGTCAGACCACACATACAGAATGGAAACCAGACAACTTTTGCATTCATTTGAGAAGTTCCGCACAAGAGATATGCTTTTCTCTCTGGCTATTTCCTCTTTATATGTTTAAGACCTGCTGTTATCAGCAATCCTGTAATACTTTATATTAATTTTTATTTTTTTTACAGAACTAAAGCAAGACAAAGGCTATGTGAATGAAACTCTTCAGGTTCAGTAAAAAACTGACGCAGTTTTAATTTACTAGAACTTCTATGTCAAGCTGCATTGCTGCATTTACACTACAAGGATACTTAATGCAGTGATTCAGTATTTGGACACATCTGATTTTTTTTTTAATTCACTTTCGTTAACATTATTAGATGATCAGCTTTATAGTTTTTGGACATCAACTTTCGCTTTCTATCCGCTGTGGTTAGTGGTTTTTCCAAAGTCACCAGTCACTCAGCGTTTTAACTGGCCTCAATTTTGTTGATGGAAATTTCTTGTTGAGTTAATAAAGGTACAACAATTCCTCAGTCGAGTCGTTTTGATCTTTGATTATCAGCTGCAATGTACAGACCCAATATACTTTTACACATGCGTCGTCTGCTGCGAAAGTTTACTGCATAATTACATACATCCTTACAACATTTCATCCTCAAAAAAGAAGATAAAAGCAGCAAAATAAGCCATTCATTCATTCATTCATTCATTCATTTTCTTGTCGGCTTAGTCCCTTTATTAATCCGGGGTCGCCACAGCGGAATGAACTGCCAACTTATCCAGAAAGTTTTACGCAGCGGATGGCCTTCCAGCCACAAGCCATCTCCGGGAAACATCCACACACACACACTCATACACTACAGACGATTTAGCCTACCCAATTCACCTGTAAAGCATGTGTTTAGACTGTGGGGGAAACCGGAGCACCCGGAGGAAACCCACGCGAAAGCAGGGAGAACATGCAAACTCCACACATAAACGCAAAATAAACCAATAGTTAATAAATAATTTAGGTTTTTAGAGTATAAACTCTCAATTCATAGGTTACCCTTTTATTATTATCCTTATTTATTATTTTATCCTTTATTCATTTATTTATTTTTACTTTATTTATTTTTAATTCAGGCTTACAAATAAATATTATTTTTATCTGATAAATCAGTTTGTTATTTTAAATAAATCTTAAATCATTTGCTATTTTTTCACATTTAGTATTTTTAATTTATTTTTAGATTATTTGTTTAAGCTTACAATAGTGTTGTGTGATGTCGACCAATTTGGCATCGTACGATATCTAATGTGAAACATTGCGATGGACGATGGCATCATCGTCATAGGCGGTGGTAAATCAATTATTTATGAATAATTAATTAATTCAAAACATATTAATTAATTGTAGCCAACCGTTTCAACTACCTGACCCGCAAGGTGTTTGTTTTTCCCATAACCAAATCATAAATAAATAAAGATTAAAGTTACACACAAATTACCAACTGTCAATCTTTTTTTCCGCAGGACTCTGACATGAATAAGCAGAGTGATCTGTCGTTACAATGGCATCAACAAATTTGGTTGGTAAAAAAGGTGCACAACCAGGGTTTAATTTGTGCCAGAACAAGCCGGGTCTGGCACCTGTGAAATCTGATTAGGCACCTCATTTAACCGGTCCCGCTTCTCACACACTCCGCGTGATTTTCGGCTGTGACAATCCCCCCTGGTTTTCACTTTCATTCGTGACAAAACCTGCCACCATGCCCCCACCCCTCGCTCTTCCCCTTCGTCCGTGACACCACCCCTCCCCACTCTTCACTTTCATCCATGACACAACCCTACACCATGTCCCCGCCCACCTCCACAGGCTTTACTTTCAAACAATCCGTTACCTCTCCCTGCTCTGGTAACATGCCGCATCTGTAAGCCCGATCTGTTCCGGGAACTCAATGTATAAATTAAGCACTGTGCACAACCAACAGGAATCAACCAACGGCATTTTCGCTAAAATTACCAAGTACAAGCGTGAAGGCGAAGGATTAAAGCATTGTACTGACGCTGTGACACGTTACCTGATAGATTCAAAAGACAGAAGAGTCGTTAGAGACCAGTTTAATTAAATAACACGTTTAACAACTATAGTGAGACGCCATCCAGCAGTACATTCTTGATAAACTGTCCAACGTGCACTGCTCTCTGGGGTTTTGTGCTCAAAGCACCCGCTGACTGCTGGAGCTCAGATGTGTGCATATGCTGCAGCATGCTTGTTTGTGTGTGTGTGGTGACGTGATGTGCGTTCTCAGTGGTACAGTGTGGACGGAGATCTTTTCAGAAATGCTTGGTGAATCGCCAATGTGGACAGGAATAATTTTTGTTCTAAAATGCCATTTATAAAGTTATTTAATCTGAAAACTCAAGGTGAGAGTGATCATTTCAGTTCTAACTTTAAGGTTTAAAGATCATATATTATGTGTATTCTGAACTGAACTGAAAAGTGAACGCTCTTCTGTGCATTTTGTGCCTCTTATACATGCACAACTAGATCTAATCAGGGTCAGAGTTTCCTCATTCGTCAAAGATTTTGTGCTTATCATGATCAACCCTTAAACACACGCTCAGTGGTTTGGTTTGTAGTCGTCTTGGGCTCATTTCATCATGACTGCTGGGTTTTACATGTCATTTGACTTATTCAAAAGGTTGCCATGCTGAATTTCTAGCGCTCTGATTTGTCAGTGCTTTGGCTCATATGCACTAGTCAGTCAGCTGACGTCAGGTGACAGTCTGTCTGTAGGTATTGCTCACATTCACATGGCATGTCCGTTCTGCACTCTTGTTTCAGGTCCTCAAGAGGCGGCACAAAGCCTTCTCCACTGCTTCTGTAAACTTGTTTTTGTTGTATTTTTGTAGATTCAGTCTGCTGACCTAAATGTCATGATCATACAACTATCCGATAGCCAGTCTTAAATTACACTCCTATAAGCTTTGGTTTTAAATAAAGTGGAATGAAATTTTGTGTCTCAAAGGATTATAGTGTTACATATATAAACATTAATAAAACCAACACTAAATGTAAAAGCAATCGTAAACCTATACATAGATAACATTCTGTAATGTAAGGATACATATAGTTAACACATAATCTAAGGCAGACTGTACAAGTAGTTTATGTGATACAGTACAATATTGTGCAAGATATTGAACTAAAGAGGTATTTAAGGTTAAATTATTGATTTTGACTTGGTTGAAATGGAGTCAGCTTGCTGTATCATTGAATCAATAACTATCGACTATCCTAGTATTTCCACTAGGGATGGGTGATGTGGACTTCATAATACATCAATGTGTTTTCTGGTAAATGCACCGTGTGCTTTACACAAAGCTATAGTCTGCTTGTGTCCAATGAAATGCCATTTGAATTATTAATAATGTTAGCAAAGGGGAATTCCATTGTTTCAGCTGTTTACATTCATTTCATGACATTAGTATAAACCTATTTAGTGGAAAAGGAGTATTGTTTCTATTTTTGTTTGCTAAATAGTGTTGTGTAATGTAATATCAGTTTCATTCATACTGGACACTAGAGGGCGCACTTGCACAAAAACTTCACATAGGCATTACAAAGGTAAAGATGTCGAATTTCCCTGTAGTCCAAAGGAATTTATCTGTTCAGTGTAGTGCTGATCTCTGAGTGCTGATCTCAAAAGCCTAATGCTGTGTTCACACCAGAAGCGGAACGCACGGATAAATTGCGCTATTTGCGTGTAAATAGCCGCGTGAACATTTGAGTTTACTCGCTTTGTACGTGCGTCAAACCCCGCTTCATTCGCGTGTCAAATTCACTTCAGAACAGACACGGATTCGCGTGATGGGCAGGGTTTCTGTCTGCCCGAAGACTCTAGCTTCATAGCTAAAAGGCTAACAAGGATTTTATGAAGAAAATAACAGTGTTTATGTGCTTTATGAAGACTGAAAAACAGCGTCGATACGTTTAGGGTCGTGTCTGAGTCCACTACATTCTTTCAGAGGTGCATCCAGCTCTGTGAGCTCATAAACTCCTCCAGAAACTTAACCTGGCTGACAGAGGCTTTCAGCGGTGCATCTGACTGAGCCAAGCCGAGTTTGATGAACTGTTGTCGGTGAAGGCTGGAGGATTTCCCTCGGAAGACCGACAACAGGTTCTACGTCACAATCACGCCCCCACAAGAGCAAGCTTCTGATTGGTTAACGCGGCGCGAATGTACGCTAAAGTTCAGATTTTCGAATTCGAGAGATTCGCGCGAAATGCTCGTTAACGCTCAATTCGCCCCGCGCCATTTGCGTCATTCGCGCCGCGTATCGCGCCGCAGTTTGTCTATTCGCGCGCTTGCATTGACTTAAGATGTAAATCACTCACGCTTGATGCGCCTGCCGTGTCTGGCGTGACTGCAGCATAAGGTATTTCCAGACTTGTGTACCCTGCACTATCCCTTTATGTCAACTCTAAGGGCGCACTCATATTAGGATACAGTTGCCTTGAACTGTGCCAAAGCGCGATTGTCCCCCATCCCCTCTTCCACTCGGCCAGCACTCACATTTTGTTTTTACATACTGGGCCTGAGCACGCTTACATCATCGATGATGCGACTGTTCAGTTTAACATGAAGAGAAGCGCTCTCACTCAGCACAGTGGAGATTGCTTTAGTTATATCGTTTTGTATTATTTTGACTTGTTTGAGATCGAGTGACACGTAGTCAAACACGAACAGATCAGCCGCTTTTGACACTCAAATTATCATAAAAGTCCTCGGGCTGCAGGTATTAGGAGGTTTCCTGAAGGTGTAGCTGATATGCAGCGAGGGGTTTGCATCTTTAATAAACTACGAGTTTGCGTTCATTGAACAGTAAGAATGAATAATACATTTATATGAAACAGTCCCCTAAAAGTGACGTCGCATCTCAGTTGCGTTTTGCACTTATACTACAAGCCAAACCCAACCCAAGTGAACTGCGCTCTGGCACACCTCTTCCAACTGGGCCAGGGCCGGCCAACTGAACCATTGGTGCACTCGCACTATGCTATCCGAACCATGCCCAGGCACGTTTGCCCGTTCGTTTGTGAAGTGTGAGTGCTCTGAATCGGTCTCAGGTGGTGTTCAAACGACTAAAACTATATAACTAAAACTTCACTGTGCTGAGCGAGAGCGCTGTTATACTGAACAGCGCATCATTGATGACGTAAGCGTGCTCAGGCTCGGATGCAATGTGAGTGCAGGACTACAGGGGAGACGGGAGGTGCTTGCTTCAGCGCGGTTCAAGGCAACTGTACATAGTGTACCACGTACACTTTTGGACTGCCCTATTTTTAGTGTTCTCAGACACTGATGTTTATCTAAAAAGACTTTAAAGCATGGGTTTCAAACTTGATTCCTGAAAGGCCGCAGCTCTGCATAGTTTAGCTCCAAACACCTCCAACTCACACCTGCTTAATAGTCTCTAGTAGTTCTGAACACCTTGATTGTTTGGATCAGCTGTGTTTGATTAGGGTTGGAGCAAAACTGTGCAGAGCTGCAGCCCTCCAGGAATCGAGTATGAGGCCTATGCTTTAAAGGAAATATTTTAAAATGTGAATCCTGAATGTGAACGTTTTTGACAGTTTTTTTTTATGGCAGTTGATATTTTTTTATATCTATATTTTTTATTATAGAAAAGTGACATTTATAAAAGGTTGTAAATTTGATCTGGTTTTGCAATGAAATGTCCATAGAAGCTGATACGGCAAAAAATTCAAAAATCTCTCTCTCTCTCTCTCTCTGTACCCTGCAGTGGATCAAGGGCAAGATCGCACATACATTAAAAGCCCTGCAGAAGCGCTACATCACCACAGACACGGCGGTCACCAGTGAGGATCTAGAAGCAAACCTGCTGTGCTGTGCTTTGGAGGCGGTTTTCATCCATGGAATCAAGAGTAAGTTCATCCGATCTGATGGAGGTCAAGTGCGCAAAGGAGGATCTCGAGGAGCGCTGCCTCAGCCAGTCTTCTGGGCTCTGTTGAAGACTGTCACCCACAGGTGGGCCAGAGACGAGACTATGAATCAGTTTCAATAGTGTGCATGATAAGAAAGTTTGCACTGGTTATTGGACATATTGTGCAATTCTTAGTGTGCTTCACACTTTGGCTGCGCAATATATCGTTTCGGCATCAATGTGTGTGTCCACAATAGTCACATTGCAGAATACGCAATGTTGATTTGGGATTACAGTTGATCAACAATTGAGAAGACATGAGATTTGTGAAGTCATTGCAAAGTATAACCATAACAGACTGAAACTTTAACTTTCTGTAGCTTCGTTGAAGAATTTTACTGAATTATTAAGATAATGAAGACTTTACACTTTTATTTTACATTTAAATATTCATGGTCTGTACCTGAATACTGTTTGACTCTCCGGAAAACCTTAAAGCACTGTTTATTTTTGCTCTTTTGTAATTATTCTTGCTTGCAATTTGTTTATTATTTTTACAGATGATTCACACCCTTACAAATTCTCCCCAACCAATCTAAATCAATGATTTAACCTCCGCCCCCTTATTCATATCGCAATATATATCACAAAAACTCTAAATATTGTGTAATGAAGGCCAGCTAATGACAGATGCCGTGGTCAACCGACACCAATGCTTCACTGGTTTGATCTCGATCTTGGAGAAGGTTGGGTGCTGTAGGACCTATAGGGGTTGCATTGATGCCGTGATCCTGATGGGAGTGAGGCTTATGGCGAGTTCAGACTGCATGATTTTATCCCCAATTTGGACTCGCCAATAGGTTTTGAGAAATACCAACAAATACCTGAAATTACAAGCAAATCGGTGCTCATTCACATGAGTGACAATCACACAATGTGAACTATCAATGACGCAAACTGAGAAAATCGAAGATGGTCGCAGACACCCATGAGATATTTGGCATGCTAAATATCTGGGGCTGTCAGTGGTTCAAATCATGCCGTGTAAAATGTGTTCTGGTTGAAAATAAACAAGAAATGCTAATTGTTCGTTACTAGTCAGGTGAGCAAAATAAGTGCATTTTCTAAAGCAAAAGATAAAATAACGAAAGATATATTACATGACCTCGCATTGTTTCCATGTTACTTCTAGTGTTTGTTTGGTTGTGAGACATAGTCTGGACAAGCAATGCAATGTGTTCGTGCAATGTGAAACCCCTTGTCCCCGATCCATTCTACAGTGTAAACACAGCACCAACAGAAAGCTAACCCAGATAGTCATGCAGTGTGACAACATCTGTGACTAGACTACTTTGAAAATCATGCAGTCCGAATTCGGCATTAGGGGCGTGAGTCTAACAGAGGCCAGCTAGTCAACTGCTATACAGGTAAACTCCTTTACTCCTCTGACCTCCAAAAGGTGCTCTAGTGTTAGCCTCCTTATAAGAGTAGCCGACTCCCGTGAGAAGAGTCACCGGTTCGATCCCAACTTGGTTTGGGGGTGTAGGACTGGTCGAGGTTACAATTGCAATATCAGATTTTTTAAATATCGTGCAGGGGAGTGGGCTTGACAAACCACCAATACACATAGACCGTAGGAATCTACGTCTTGGTGAGTTGCATTTGGCCATGTTTGTATTGAAATGCAGGAGTGCACAATGTAAACCGAGACCAATCACAACAGACAAAAGCGACCATTTTATAGTAATATCATTAGAAAAAACATCTTACAAACACTCAGAAGGAAATGCACTAACACTTAGTGGGTTAGTATAATTTAGTATAAAGTAAATAGATTCATTCATAAGCCTAATGGATTATAATATACTGCCACTCGTTCTGAAATCGTTCCTACACTTTTTTTTTTTTGTGCTTCCGAATAATTTTAACCTCAAAAGTCTTTCCAGATGATCAACATGTCACCAGTTTGGAAACAGAGAGGCATGCCCGGGAGACTCTGTGAGGGTTTTGACAAGCCTGTAGGATTAGTTTAATCATGTGCTTTAGTAATTTGCTCCAAAGGCTATGGGCAAGAGTCAAGTGACACTCATTCGCTCGGTTCTCTAAGGCCCTTGACTCACGTTTTCAGTGCAGTTCAGCTTAATAAGGCCAGTTTTATGCTTCTTACTGAGCGTTGAGTCAATGAGGAAGTCCGTTGATAATGACACAGTTTCATATTTATACTTCAGTTTAGTGTGGGGAATGTGTGGCAGTATGATGCACATCACAATGCAAACCTTTACATCTATAAAATCTCAATGTAAGTGCGGTTCATTTGGCCTCCTAAAAGCAATTTTCACTTTAGATAAACTTTTGGGTCACTAAACCATAAACACATTTTATCATAATTTTACATTTTTAGAAACCATTTTCACAGAAACGTCCCAAAACTACAATAAAGATTACCTCAGCTGTTGATTGTGCTTTTAGTATGTTTCTTGCACTATTTTACAGTGTTAAATGCTATCAGTGTGAGTTTCAACACCACATATGTGACATTTATTGGCATACTGAAAGCAGAAGCAGATAGTTTACCACAGATCTTAACAAAATAACTAGCAAAAGGTTTGAAAGTAAAAGTCAGAACCGTGTTTTAGAGGTTTTTACAGTTTAAGGTTAAAGAGGTTCAATAAGGTTTTGTATTTTGTATATTTCATTGGGAGTGCAGTGCAATCCTCTGTGCTTCTGAAGGGCCTTATATAAATGTTTCTGTTGTGTCTCCATGTTTGGTGCAGACAGCTATATTGCTTGTCACTGGAATCCTGTCACATTGAGTGTGAAAATATCTGGATTTTCTCTCTTTTGATCATTTTTTTTTTTTTAATATTATTTAATAATTTATTTTTCAACAGAACAACAGTGGTACTGGTATCTCGTAACAACAAGTACAGCAGTTCTTTGTTAGACATTCTAACAAATGCATACAAAGGCTTCAAAGCAAAGACAAAAATAAAAGAAGATTATAAAACAAATTTAGAAAGACCTAGAGCTCTATTTTGACGATCCATGCGCAAAGTCCACAGCGCATGGCGCAAAGCATTAAGGGCCTGTCCGAATGCACTTTTGCTATTTTAAAGACAGGAAAACATGCTTTGTGCTATGGCGCATGGTCTAACAGGGTTGAGCTTATTCTCTTAATGAGTTATGGGTGTGTTTTGGGAATAAACAGAAATATATTAGCCTACATAATTAATTTAGTTTGTTAAGCTCAAAGATTTGTTTCAAAACTATTTCTAAATTCAGTTTCAATTTCCAGCAAACGAATAAATGAACAATAATAACAAAGTGTGCTCAAAAAAACTGAGTTATTTCCAGATACACATGCTGTGCCCCATATAGTCTAAAACCTGACAGGTGGGCAAATCTGAGCTTATTTTTAATAAAAGCTGGTCTTTTGAACGGTCTATTCTAGTTCCTCAAAATAGCAACGCACCAGCAATGCACCTTAACACACCTCCTTTTTTAGACTAGAACGCCTATAGGTGCACATATGAGTGCAAATGCATTTGCTATTTAAACAGCGTGGTGCAATTGTGTTGATTGCCTGACTACACATATTGACTGAAGGTATCTGTGCAGTTGATTAATAATAATATACATTTTTTTAGCCAAGTATATACTAAAATGTAATACTCATTCTTTCTCATGACCAAGACACTGTTCCAATGTACAATTCAGAAGGTATACCTTTGGAAACAAAGCAAAAGTCTTTCCAATTATTTTTTGAATCATTTTTGTGAATTTCTTTCCAGTACTTTTTGATTTTGTCACAATCCGAAAATAGATGCATCACTGTGCCAGTGTCTAACTTACATTTGAAACATAGCTGGGAACAATTGGTAAATATTTTATGGAGGAGAACTACAATTTTGTTCATGAACCGAAATTGAAGTACTTTTGGGATAGATATTTGAGCAGGCAGATCCACTCGTCATAACTAAAAATAGACCTCAAATTCTATTCCCATATCAAAGGTTGAATGACCAGTATTAGACAGCAATGTATATAATTCAGAGGTCTTTTTTTAAGCATGCATGAAGAAAAAAACTGTTTTTGTATTTCAATAAAATCAAATTGTATATTACCTTCTTTTAACTGTAACTAAAAAGTGTCAAATTTGTAGGAATTTATAAAAATCTTTACTGGGAATACTTTAATTCCTGTCTTAACTCATTGAATAGGCGACCCAATTCCAACACTCCTCTTGATCTCCAAGTCAAAAGGCCAATAAATAAGCATAATAGCTTTATAGGAACACAACTTATTTGGGATGAATACATTTTTTTTTAACATCCTTCCACACCAAAAGAGTATTTGTTCTCACTGTTGATCTAAATCTGTTAACTAACATTTACTAATGAGACTTTATTCTAAAGTGTTTCCTATATTACCTTAGAATTATTTAGCAGTTTGTTTTAGTTTACTCTGAACATGTATACAACAAAGGAATGCACTAAGTACACTAAGGCCCCGTTTACACTAGTACGCTTTAGTTTTAGTTGCCTCGTGTTACCGTACGCTCACGCCGAAAGCAGTGAGAGCGTCAAAGTAGCCGGAAGTCATTCATTTTCAATGAGAGCCGGCGGCGAGGAGCAGCGCGGCACGTCTTCTCCGGCGTGGGCATTAAGTAGAGTTAAAATCAAGTCAACTTTATGGTAATGAGCTATGACGCGGTTCGGCGGCAAGCAATCAGAAAGAAGACGTCCACCGCTTAATGGGAGTTCAGAGAACACAGACCTGTGAACTTTGGTTCTGACAACAGTTGTTCCCAAGGGTTTGATGATTGCAGTCGCCGGATTTACAAATATTTACAATGTTTTCTTACAGAAACATGCATTAAATAACTTAATGGTGAGTTACTGATGTTCATTAAAAAAGCTTAAAGCGGGAATCTCACGCGATGTGACAGTACAAAACAGTAATTCTGCTTCAGGATATTTCAGACATATGGACACATATTGGATAAAAAGAGCAAAGCTACATCATTCGCAACTTGATCTTCCATTGTTATATGAGTTTGATAAGAAGTGTGCAACATTTCCACGCTAGAAACATGTTTTATGCAGGAATGTAACTGATATGCTGCAACGGCTCCTTTAAATACGAGATTAATGTAGCTAGTTTTGACGCTCTCGCCGTCGGAGCTGAAGGCAGACAGCGTTGTCGCCAGGGCGGCCAGAGCGACCTTGGATGCTCTCGCCGCTTTCGGTGTGAACGTACGGTTACAGTTATGACATAGGTAACAAGCAGGAAATCATCATGGGCCAATGACATGACCACATTAAAATGGTCTATATCAGTGGTTCTCAAACTGTGGTACGTGTACCACTAGTGGTGCGTAGGCTTCCTTCTAGTGGTACACGGAAGAATGAAATATGTCATGTACATGCTACACACATTTCAAAATTTATCAAAAATGATTTATATAATATGCCATATGACATATAGCCTATGTTTCTAAGGTAATCTGCCACGTTTTTTTTTTAACTGTGCAGAGTTGTAGCTGCTTTCCTGGGCCTACTACGCTAATGTATTTCAATACTGCTCATTTTGATGGTACTTGGAGAGACAATTTTTTTCTGAGGTGGTACTTGATGAAAAAAGTTTGAGAACCACTGCTCTATACCATGATAAACACTTTAGCAATTAAATGCAACAAGAAAATTTGGTTCCATCATAAGCCTATCAACTCTCTTTCTCCTCTAGGGATGTAGTTCAAGAACTGGAACGTCTAAGCTTCATTAACTCTGATGTGGGCCGCTGCAGAGCATGGGTCCGGCTGGCGCTGAACGACGGGCTTCTGGAGTGTTACCTGACCTCGCTGCTTCGTGAAAACTCCAAAATGAGCACCTACTATCAGCCCGGGGCTCTTCTGCTGGACCCGGAGGACCGAGAGGTGCTTCTCACCCTCCTGCAGGGCTTGGCTTCACTGACCTTCCAGCTTTCCTACAAATCTGCTGTGCTCAATGAATGGACCAACACGCCGCTGGTCCTTGCAGGTCTTTGCCCTCCAACTCCTGCCGACGAGCAGCATCTTGGTCCCAAACGCAAGGAGTCCTGGGATACGGTGTCCCAGTCATCCGGCGGCTCTGGAGGCTCGGATTGGACTCCCGAATCGCTCCAGAGGGAGACGAGGAGAGATCAGATTGATGGCTGTGATCCCAGCACTCCGCTGACCTCCTCAAACCTAAGTCTGGACACCGTGTCGGGGTCTTCGCATCTGTCCTCCAGCCTGAGCTCTGACAGTCTGCTGCAAGGCCAGGAGCTCAGGAGCCCAGAGAAGGAGCGCTGGAGCTGCGACTCCGAGATCAACCACAATGAACAGCAGAAGATCACGGCTACAGAGTGAGTAGAAGATAAAGGCACAGATTTACCTTCTTTTAGAGTTAAACAAAGAATCCCACACAATATCAATGCTTGCTCGAATATTTATTAAATGTAATGTTTCAGTTTTAACCTAATTTTTTATAGCAGAATAAAGCCCAGAAGGCTTATTGGCAGCCCGATGCAAAAGCAGAGCACTGATGTATAAAAGAGGGCTTTATTCTGTGAAAACATGCTTCCTGGATGTACTTTATTCTGCTTATTACACAGCTACTTGCAACAAAACAAAGTTCTGAGCCATAATAGTTAAAAATTTCTGTATTTAAGTGCAAAGCTGACGGAAAATGAAACGGCTATTGGAGTACACCAGGGCTATTCAATTGGTGGCCTGCAGGCCGAACCCGGCCCCCGAGGCAATTTATTCTGGCCCTTCAAATAGTGTGACCAAGACGACAAAAATAAATTTAGTTCAGTCGAAAAACTGCCGCTATAGTTATGAAGTGCCGTGCATCTGTTCAATACAGCAAAGCTGCAGTTGAAGGCTGAGCAGAGCGTGAGTCAAGTGACATTAAGCAAATGGCAGCCGAAAACATTTGGGTATGTTTGTAGAAAATGCCGTTTTGTTCACTGCACTGATATCGTTAATAGGGATGCAATGATTAGCCGTTTTCATTATTAACCGCACTTTATTTCCTTGCGGTTAATTAATCGTAAAGGCTTCTTGCATGGAACAAAACTGCTGCAGCTAAACAAAGTTATGTCAACTGTGTGCTAGTTTAAAGTTTCAAGCTTATACGCATGCACACTGGATTAACTATGGCAGCGGGCCATTCACATATTGCGTCTTTTTCGCAGGCAAGTTCATTATTTCAAATGGAGACGTGCACATATTGGAAGTAGTGCACGCATGGCTCGTGAGCGGACCGACTCACTCCCGCCCCCCGGTGCACACAGTAGAAAGGATCTCAAGCTGTAGCGGTGACAGTTGTGCGTGGCTTTCAGTGCAACGTAAACAAAAGATACGTTAGACGAATTATTGCAAATTATTGAAATGATGTTTGACTGCAGATAATAACAACAGTTCATTTAAATTCTTAGCTAATATATATAGCTTAAATTAACATTAGACAAATACTATTTTTTTATTTATTCATTGTTTTGTCATTCATTTTCATTGTAAAATTTCACTCATGTTTAAATCAAAAACCTTTTCATTTATTTTTAAGTCCAAAGAGAGAAATGGACTGTTATTTGTTTTTTATTAATATTCTGTGCTGTATTTGGTTACTGAGCAGCAATAAACAACACTTTAAAATAGAAGCAGTTTTCCTGCGATTTTTCTATACTAGTAGTGTTTTGAATGGAGTAAATGCATAATAGTGGTGATAACCGTGAAACCATGATTATTCTTCAGACTATAATCGTACAACCAAAATATATAATCGTTGCATCCCTAATTGTTATGCAGTTCAAAACATAGCATATGAATGTGTTTGAATGTAGAAGAAGCCTACTTGAGCAATACACTGATTTTGTTGTGCTTCGAAATACAACACTTGAATATGTTTGTTAAAAAAGCCACATTGATGTACGCAGTGATGTACGTATTATTCACAAGATGCTGCCAAAAAAACCCTAACCACAGCATGACAGACAAGCAGACATATATGAATGTGGATGTAAGTATATAGATTTGAATGTATTCACTGACAGCCAATGTAATGGCAAATTTCCAGATGAGCCTGTGTTGTTTAGCTGTTGTTATCAGCACTTATAAAGTATGATCTTATTTTACATCCTTAATCCTAAACCCAAGCACTACCCTACTAATTATTTATAAGCAGCTAACTGGTAGACCATTGAACTCAAAATTTTAGCTAATGGTTTGTTAATGATTTGTTGATATCGTGAATTGTCTGTTAAAATAAACCGTGACCCTGTTTTCTTAAGACACGTTAGAAAACGTAACAGAAAACAACCTAGATTGCCTCCTGTTAAATACAGTAATCTCTCAGCTTACAATCTCAGCTTTCAATTTCTTGCCACACTTACCACCTACTTGCGACAAAACATTAAATTTAGATGCATAACATTGTTCTGAGCGGTAAAAGTTTAATATTTCAGTATTTTGGCGCAAAGCTGACAGAAATTTAAACAGCTGATGGAGGATACACTAACTTTAGCATTACTCAGTCACAAGATGGCGCCATACAGTCAAAAACACAAGGCAGACAGAAACTGACTGAATAAAGTGTATACAAACCTACATATTATTTATTCACAAGATGGCACCAAAAAGACCATAACACAGACCATGACAGACAAGCTGACTTGTATAAATGTGAATGTAAGTAAATAGATTTGAACATATTCACTGATAGCCAAGGTGATGCCAATTGTTTAGATGAGCCTGTGCAATTAAGCGGTTGTTATCTCAGAATAACGCACCTTGCAATGTCATGATTGACCAATCAGAATCGAGTATTCAGCCGTTTATTAAGTATTAATAACACATTTTGTCAGTTATTTAATTGTTATTTTCTTTACCATCCAAAACCTGTATATTCTGTATTTTAATAGCATTTCATTGTCACTGTGATCAGAAAAATGATGGCCATACTTAAAAATTGTTTATAGGATGATGAATTTATTCCAATTTAGTAATGTAAACTCCTGTTTGTTTTCAGAGAGAGCCTGATGAAGGAGGACATTGATGTGTTCATACCAGCTCCAGACAATCTGACTGACACGCATTCTGTCAACGAGCACACGCACATACCTGACGCCTCACTGACATCAGCACAGGACACGCATCACTCGCACATCACAGAGCAATCTGTAGAGAACATATCAGTGGAGACGAAAGAAGAAACAATAGAAGAATCTGAGATTATAGTTAAAAGCACAAGACTTAAAGCTAAAAATACTGTGAGTGAGACTGCAGAGAAGGAGAAGAAGAGGGAGAGCAGAGACTCATCTGTTGATCCTCCTTCAGTTTCTGCTTTAACAGAGACTGAGGAGACGCCTGACCCTAAAGACACTGTTCTTTCAGAAATTTCTGCTGCTCCTAGTCCAGTGGAAACACCTCAACATGCTGCATGCAGACGCACCACAATGAGCGTCAGCAGGAAAATATCCACAGACTCGCTCTATTCCTCCTGTGTGAGTGATTATTTCATTTCTATCAGTCTTGACTTGCATTACAGATGAGCGGAATCAACTTTGATGATGAATCTGTATTAAAAATGATAACAAAACACTTTTAAAAACTATTGTTTTGAATCCCAAGATGTATTATAGTCTGTTTTGGTAACACTTTATTATAAGTAACCATTGACACCATTTATTACCTGCCTATTAAACAGATGTTAACAGTTTATTAGCACTTTCTAAAGTATGATCTTATATTACATCCATAATCCTACCCAACATCTAAACCCAAGCAGTACCCTACTAATTATTTATAAGCAGCTAATTAGTAGACTGGGGGCGAAGCAGTGGCGCAGTAGGTAGTGCTGTCGCCTCACAGCAAGAAGGTCACTGGGTCGCTGATTCGAGCCTCGGCTCAGTTGGCGTTTCTGTGTGGAGTTTGCATGTTCTCCCTGCATTCGCGTGGGTTTCCTCCGGGTACTCCGGTTTCCCTCACAGTCTAAAGACATGCGGTACAGGTGAATTGGGTAGACTAAATTGTCCGTAGTGCATGTGTGTGTGTGGATGTTTTCCAGAGATGGGTTGCGGCTGGAAGGGCATCCGCTAAGTAAGAACTTGCTGGATAAGTTTGCGGCTAATTCCGCTGTGGCGACCCCAGATTAATAAAGGGACTAAGCCGACAAGAAAATGAATGAATGAATGAATAATTAGTAGACTATTGAGCACTGTTGAGTCGTAGTTAATAGTTTAATGATTTGTCAATAACATAAATTGTACATTAAAATAATGCTGCGGTCACACTATAGTAAGCTTGTTATGGGGAGAAAAGTGCAGTGTGATTGCAGCTTAAAGTGTGACCTTGTTTTCTGAAGACATGTGAGAAAGCGTAACAGAAATACATGTAGATTGGCCCCTGTCAAATAATTGCAGTAAGCTCTCAGGTGGAAATTTCATAATTTCTTGCCAATTTTATTTATAAAGAAACATGTTATTTAGAAACAGGCTAACAACATATGTTGGCATGTGGCAGTGTTATAAATCATGTTAGAAGCATGTAAACAGTGTGTTAAAACATGCTAGAAATGTGTTAACAATGGCATAAGTCATGCTACCAGTGAGTTTATCTATCTCTGTCTCACTTTTATAATCATTTTAACTCTTTTAAACTAGGCTAGGCTTAGGCCCAAGCCAAACAGTTGAACAAAATTGATCATCTTTTTATATATATAATATATATATATATATATATATATATATATATATATATATATATATATATATATATATATATATATATATATATATATATATATATATATATATATATATATATATATATATATATATATATATATATATATATATATAAATAAGTAGTCTAGCAATTAAATTGAACAGATTAGATTCATTTACAGAGATATTAAAATTCATTTACAGAGTTGAATGAAGGATTTTTTTCCCCTTAGGATAATGACGAATGCTGTACCTGATATGTATTCAAACTCTCACCAAATTCGTGTCAACACCTAGAGGATTGATGCTAACAGATGAAAAACTGGCCTAACAGTTTTATTTGTGTCTCTCAGAAATCTACATCTTGGATCTCAGAGGAGGATTTCCACAAACCCGAAGACTTGAGTATTTCTGAAGCTTATGCCATCATTGACGTCACTCCGATGAACGGGCAGGTGTCTCCTGTGTGTGAAGCAGACGAGCTTCAGCCTCCTCCCAGTGTTGTGCACCGGAGACACAACGGTAAGATGGAAAAAAGATGTTAAACGTCATGTTGTCTGCCTAATTCTGTTGCCTTTAATTTTGCCTGTATTTATAACTTCCTTCTTTGAGAATAACGACCTTAAAAAAAACAATCAGTCATTTCTGCACTTCCTTTTAATGGGTTTCATGTAGATATTAAGTGCTGTGAGAACCTATAAAAAAGCTGCCAATGGTTAAAAATGCTCCACGTGTACCACATGGTATGAAAGCCACACGATTTCTATGCAAGATCATTGCTGTCATGGCCAAATAAGCCAGATATGATGGTTATGTTTTTCATATCTGGGTCTAATCTGTCAACTAACTGTGAACTAAGTCATAGTGATAATAAAAGACAGAATTATTAATTATTCAAAGCAATCCTGTTTAAATGTAATGTTCCAGATAAGAAAAGTATCAAGAATAAATCAAATCTGTTCCCAAATGCTATAGCAGTGGGACTTAAGATTGGATCTTAAATTTCTCCATACTTGATTGTAACTCTGAATATTTCAAATTTGCCAATGGGGTTTAAGCAAACCATTTTAAACGATAGTTGATTCAAAATCGAAAATTCTGTCATTATTTACTCACTTGTTCCAAACCTGTTTGAGTTTCATTCTTCTGTGCAACACAAAAGAAGATCTACTGAGACATGCTGGAAATAGTCATTGACTTCCTTAGTATGTTTTGTTCCTACTATAAAACTCTGTTATATCTCAAAGAAAGTAGTTCATTAAAAACAATAATTACACCATGAATCCAGATGTAGATCACACAGCCCTAGCCACATAACAAATGAATATGTTATCATGAATATTTCTGTACAATTTTAAATGAACTATGCCTTTGTTACTGATAACTTCAAGCTCAAGTTTAAAAACAGCTCTTGCATCCGTATAGCTCAAATAGTAGAGCAACAAGGTGGATTTGATTCCTGAGAAATACAAGAACTACTAAAATGCAAATCACTTTAAGGAGTCCCTGTTTTAAAAAGGTTGAACGGTCTTAAAAGGATGATTCTGTTACATAATTTGCAATATTACAATGCCTTTCTCCCCAGCCTGGCATAAGTAGCTCCGCTTATTCCGGGTTTTATAAAGGCCTGCTTTCTAAATTGTGTTGTGATTGGTTAGCTGTCCTATTGCGTTTGTGAGTGGTGAAGAGCCTGGACAGTGTTTCAGTTCTGCCACGCTATCCCTCTAGCAGCCGCTGAGGGATGAGCCAGAGAATGACAAGTGTATTTTTCCTCTTGTCAAAGATCAAATCTTATCACAGTCTTTAGGGTGGTGTATTAGCAGCCTCTGCTGGCTCCAGAGAGCAACTAATATAACAATTATTGAGATGTTTAAACAATACAATGTTTTCTTACACATATTTAAGTATCTGAAAGTCTAATATTTCACAATATTAACAATTTGAGCTGAGAACATTGCTTGCATGCATTTATTTTTACCTAATTATCCCAGCGACACCCATATTAGGGCTGCTCGATTTTGGAAAAAATCATAATCACGATTATTTTGGTCATAATTGTAATCGCGATTATTCTAAATGATTATCAGTTGAAGTCAAAATTATTAGCGCTCCTGAGAATTTAGTTTTTTTAAAATAACTATTTCCCAAATTATGTTAAACAGAACAAG
>NC_141032.1:5525000-5575000 GCF_052040795.2 Danio rerio
GCTAGTTGGCAGTGAGGTGTAAATGTTCCTCTGTGTCGAGTTTCTTCGCTTCTGTTTTGCTTTTCCTGAACACTTCCGGGATGTACAAGTGGCTCAAACTCGCTCATTTTGAGACAGGAACCGGCGGACGTGCAACAACTTTAACTATGAGGTAAACACAAAACAGAACTTTCCATCCGGAGCTCATTCATGGGACTCCACACTTGTAAACAATCACTCGCGCCATTCGCACGGCTCTCGGTCCCACCCAGACTCGTCAGCACTACCAAGCCGACCAATCACAGAGCTTGCGCTACGCGTTGTTGCGACGTGTAGTTACATTTTTTGAGAGGTGCACGTCAGTGACGGCGATGGCCACGGCGAAGGGCTATGCGTCAGCACCGTAGCATACGCCGGCGTTTGACGAAGAAGTATAAATCAGCCTTTAGAGTTCTATTTTAATGATCAAGGTGCAAAGCGTGTGGCTCAAAAGCATTAAGTGTGTGTTCGAATCCACTTTTGCTATTTTAAGAATGGAAAAATATAGTTTGCACCCGCGCACATGGTCTAACAAAGTTGTGCTTATCCTGTTAATGAGTTATAGGTGTGTTTTGAGCATAACGTACATTAAACCAATCATAGTCTCATCTCCCATTCCCTCAGTTTATTTCAGTTCCTCAAAATAGCAACGCACCAACACTGAGCCTTAACACACTTCCTTTTAAGACCGGAACACCCATGAGTCCACAAAGTAGCACAAATTGATTTGTTATTTAAACAAAGTGGCGCAAAACGTGAAATTTACAGTTGCTCTGGTCTTAAAATAGCAAGAAATCGCACCAAACACATCTTGCACCTTATTGCGTCGGATTTATGATAGGGTTTATACTGTTAGTTGCGATGATGGAGTGATGTGCAAAAGAAAGCCCCGCTTCCTACTCAATATTCAGATTCAGTTGGGTGTACATCAGCATTCTGAAATAAAAGTCTCTACAACTTCCTGTTCTGATTTAAACTGTAAGCAATGTTTAAAAAACAAATACAAATGAGTGTATTATTATTATTATTATTAGAATTAGCAAATTTTAGCAGACCATAAGTGACCTCAAACAAGGTAAGGCAATATTATTTACACACAGTTGACAACATAATCATTAGTCCTACTGTGAATTTATTATAACTAGTTTCTAACAACTGTTTCATTTAGTCTCTTCTGTGATGACAGTGGATAATACTTTACTAGTTATTTTGTAAGATACTAGTATTGAGCATAAAGTAAAATTTAAGGCTTCGGCTAACTAGGCACATTAGGTTAATTAGCCAAGTCATTGACTGGACAACAGTAGTTTGTTCTGTAGTCGATCAAAAAAGTAATAATTCTTAAAGGGGCTAATAGTATTGACAACAACTGAAAGCAAAATGAATTCAAATATTATGATGTTTTAAGCTAGATTTTTACTGAGGAACCAAGTTTATGCTGGGCTCTGATATGCAAGTGCTTTTCAGTGTAGCGGTGACTAAAGTGTGTTGTGAATGTATGCAGGTTGCTCTCGTCAGATCGGTGTGTCTCTGGGCAGAGGCAGACTGTGTGAGTTCTCCGGTCAGCAGTTCTGTGATTCCTGCCATCAAGGAGACATGAGCATCATCCCCTCCCGCATGCTGCACAACTGGGACCTGAAAACTCGCGAGGTGAGCACGTCTGGCCTATTCTTTATTATCTTACTTCACTTGTTTCATGCATGTTGTTGCTTTTAAAAAATTCTTTTCACTGTTTATTGCAATTGTTTTGTTTAGCGTAGTACATAATAAATATGCATTTGTTTATAACTGTTTTTAACCATTATTTCATGAAGAGCAAAGCATTTATTAAAATTCATGACCTAATATGCTGAATTATTATTATTATTATTATTATTTTTATTCTTTTGTATGCTTTGCTCTGAAAATATTGATTATTAAAATAACACACAGTGCATTAAATTGATCAAAAGTGATCATGTGTATATTATTATTATTATTATTATTAAAAATACTTTTCAATTTAAAAAAAATATTATTAATTACAGTTTCAAATCAAATGCATTAAGAACCCTGAAAAAATACAGCTTCCACAAAAGTACAAAGCACCACTCATTCATTTCAACTTTGAGGATAATAAGAAATGATCGTGAGCAACAAATAATCATCAGAATGATGCGGAAAATGTAGCGTTGAAACACAGAAGTAGATGTGTGAGTTCTCATTTCTGTATATTTTATTCATTCATTCATTCATTTTCTTGTCGGCTTATTCCCTTTATTAATCCGGGGTCACCACAGCGGAATGAACCGCCAACTTATCCAGCACGTTTTTACGCAGTGGATGCCCTTCCAGCCGCAACCCATCTTTGGGAAAAACCCACACACACTCGTACACTACGGACAATTTAGTCTACCCAATTCTCCTGTACCAAATGTCTTTGGACTGTTGGGGAAACCGGAGCACTTGGAGGAAACCCAAGCAAACTCAGGGAGAACATGCAACTGAGCCGAGGCTCGAACCAGCAACCAAACAACCTTCTTGCTGTGAGGCGACAGCACTACCTACTGCGCCACTGCGTCACCCCTTATGTATTTTTATAGAACTCAAACATTTAAATGGTAGTACGTGTGATTCTCTGTGATTTAAAATACATTATTTTTCAGCTGGCATACACAGCATATTAGATAAGATGAGACCAGGATTAGCTGTTTTTATCTGTCAGTGTTTTAGCTTTGTCTGTTTGTCTGTCTGCCTGTTCAGGTCTCAAGACAAGCCTTTAAGCTGCTGACTCAAATTGAGCACGAGCCGCTCCTGAACCTTGCTGTTCTGAATCCTGAGCTGTTTGAACATGCTGACATCATGGCTAAAGTGCAGAACCTCCGACAGAGACTTCGCTTTCTAGGAGATTACGTTCTCCTCTGCCGCAGTGGCTTTAGCAAACAGATCCAGCCCAGGTCGGTCGGGTTGTCTGTCCTTCTGTCTGTCTGTCTGTATGTGGTTTACAGGGACACAAAGCTGTATAATGACATGCGTATGACTGTACATTATTCAGGTAGTTTACAGGGTCACCGCTCGTGTTCCTGTAAAATACAAAATACTTAACGAGATCTTTTGAGATTTAAAATTTACCACAGGTTTACTGCGTTTTTCACAGTATAAAATACATTACGCTTATGGACTGTCCCTGTAAGCAATGTAAACAAATGTGTGTCTGTGTGCCTTTGTTCATGTGTCTGCATGTATGTTTTGATTCATGGGTTTAAAAGGTGTTTTTTAATATTTGATTGTGGCAGAAGTTTAATAATTCAATGGCCTTTTTTGTTTCCAGACTTCAGCAGAGGACATACTTGTTGGATAACAGTGACGTCTACAGTGTGTTAGACTTGCAGCAGGTATCCTCTTGCTCTTTCTTGTTGTTTATAGTGGAAACAATGGTGTGTGATGTGTATCATTTATTTATTCATTTATTTTATTTATTTTATTTTTACTTGTTTGACATGGACATCACAATTACACTGGACAACCAAATGCATTTGTTTAAGTGTTTTAGCAAACTTGCTAATTCTCAACACCTGTCCACAGGAGGCTTGAAAAAAATGGACAAAATGGAAATATAATAAATACATATGCACAACATTATAATTCTTTACATAAAATTACTGAAGGCAAAGGCGACATGCTCCAACAAACTAACAGCAGACTATTTGTGTTTTGTTTTTAGCCACCTTTTAAGAACACTAATAAAAATGTTTATATTACTTTCTGTAATAGTTTGGCTTCCTTTACACAGAAGACAGATTGACCAAAGGAGGTCTTACACTTTGGCATTACACATTCACCATTAGCAGTTGCTCGTGTGAATCTGTTTGATGCCTACTGATGAGATCAGAAGACAGGGTTCGAACTTGATTTTTTAAACATTTAAATACGTTTAGCTATGAGAATAACTTTTTCATCATTCTGTCTCAAATCAAATACATTTCTGAAATTTCCCCTGCTTGAGTTTTAGATTTTCTTAGCATTTCTTCCCAAAGAAAGGCATAAACAGAGATGAAAGCCAAAATGTGCATTTTTACTAATGTAAATGTGCAAATTTGTAGAGCAGGTTAAAGATTTCAAAATTTCCAGCAAAAATTCGCTGCCGGCAAATTGACTTTAGAACCATGACGACATCTTTTAACACTTCTCTAGTTACAGGCACGCACATTCGGAGAGAGAGACTTTGATCAATTCATTTTTTAATTTAAATGACTATGAATAACTTTTCCATGTACTTGGAGAGGATGAATTGACATCTAGACTAGCTGTAAAATAAGTATACACCCTACACACCATAAGAAATGGTTAATGTAAATTCATGTATCTTATTTAAATAATTTAAACTTTATTATTATTATTATTGTTATATTTATCAAATGTATTCTGTTTTTTGTCATTATTCCTTATTTACTGTATTATTATTTTTTTTTTATGTTTTTAATATATTACTTATTTGAAGTGCTTTGGCAATACTGTACTTAATGTGATGCCAATAAAGCAACTTAAACTTGAGAGAGAGAGAGAGAGAGAGAGAGAGAGAGAGAGAGAAAGACAGAGAGAGAAAGACAGAGAGAGAGAGAGAGAGAGAGAGAGAGAGAGAGAGAGAGAGAGAGAGAGAGAGAGAGAGAGAGAGAGAAAGCAGGTGTTTATATGGAGTGAAACCAGATTCATACTTTCAACATTGTTTCACAGACATTATTCTTCAAGGGACTGTAGTATTAAATACACACTCTTATAGCTTTGGCTTTTTGTCTTCACTTTAAATTAAAGTTTACAATGGAATTTCCTTATAGTTGTGTTTGGTTCATGGCCTGCAAATTATTTTATAAAATATTGTCTAATTATAAGTATCGCTATTTTTTTGGTCGATATTCAACAATGCAGTACTATAACTGAAAGGTCCAGTAGGTGATCTGGCAAAATGCTAACCGGTTAGTTTATTATTTTTGGACGGCAGGGGAGGGACTGTGTTTCAAAACCACGCCTCCTGAAATTGCGAGCGAGCGCATCGTGACATGACAGCAGACAACCCACTAGTGACTAGTTCATGTCATTTGCCAGTTAGAAATGTAGTAAGTGTTTGTGACGTGCAGAAATTTTACTTATTACTAACCCACACTTACATTCTATTACACAGTGAATATTCAGAGTAGCATGGTAAACAGTATAGGGAGTGCGTCAAAGGCTGTCATTGTTCAAAAATGAACCAATGTGAATATAAAAGGAACTTCAGCTCAGTAAAGCAGGCTAGGCGGAATAGCGCTATTTACTGATGTTTTGTTGTTAAACTAAATAAAAATCTACATTATCGATGCTGTAAAAGCTCCCTTATGAAACTGAAAATAGTCACATTAATCTTTTACCGGGAGATTTCAGTGGCTGAGCAACACTTCTGTGCATATAACCCATTCGTAACAAAAAAGTGTACATCAGCTTTGGGGGACTAAAATGGTTTTAAAACAGAACATTACCTGTCTAACAGAAATACTTCAGCCATGGTGTCGTCCTCCCTCCAGCGTGCAAAACTAACTCCAATATTGATTCAGGATTTTAAAAAGTTTTGATTCTGCATTTGATTTTACAGCATCTCATGTGTCTCGTATGCACATGAACAGATGCGCAGAAGCTCAAATCTACATTTGTTGACAGACAGTTTGAGCTACTTATCAGAATTATGGGAGATGCCGGCCCGACTCTATTCAATTGGATGAACATTTTTTAGTTTTATGCCTCACCCAGAATATAAAGTTACACATTTAGATCATTTACTGTAATCATTACTATTAGACCGTGAAGAGACTTTCAACCAGCACAACAACAAATGTTTCTGAAGACAATCACCTACTGCACCTTTAAAGTGATGATCATTATCATGATGATTATTATTTTTGCACACAGATAGCAGACGGCCACTACGAGTCTTACCTGCAGTCTCTAATTCAGTTTGGCTCCAAGCATGTGCACAACTGTGACCTTTGCACTCAGAGAGGCTTTATATGTCAGATCTGCAATGCCCCCGACATCATCTTCCCTTTCCAGTTTGACGTAACTTCCAGGTAAGGTCACAAATCTCACAACATAAACAATTGACGTCAGAATTATTAGCCCCCCTGTTTATTTTTTTTCCCCCAGTTTCTGTTTAACGGAGAGCAGATTTATTCAACACATTTCTAATCATAATTGTTTTAATAACTCATTTCTAATAACTGATTTATTTTATCTTTGCCATGATGACAGTAAATAATATTTGACTTGATATTTTTTCAAGACACTTCTATACAGCTTAAAGTGACATTTAAAGGCTTAACTAGGTTAACTAGGCAGGTTAGGGTAATTAGGCAAGTTGTTGTATAACAATGGTTTGTTTTGTAGACTATCAGAAAAAATATATCTAAAAGGAGTTAATAATTTTGTCCCTAAAATGGTTGTAAAAAAATTAAAAACTGCTTGTATTCTTGCCGAAATAAAACAAATAAGACTTTCTCCAGAAGAAAAAATATTATCAGACATACTGTGAAAATTTCCTTGCTCTGTTAAACATCATTTGGAAAATATTTTTAAAAAGAAAAAAATAATCAAAGGGGGGCTAATAATTCTGACTTCAACTATATGTATGCACAGTAGTGGCCACAATTCTTACAGCACCTGACAGATTTGAAAACATGGACCTTTAAATCATGATTCATTTACTTAATATTGATGAAACATGCAGATGATTGCTCTGAGCATAACAAACATCAGATAAGTCATACTGTTTACATTGACTTTTAGCTTAAATATTTGGACTATACAACTTTTGCAGCAAAAAGGATTCCTGTTTTGAGTAAGTGGTTAATTTAATGTTAATTGTGCAATTTGTAAGTTTATTAGGGCAACAAATTGTCAATCAACAAGGAACATGTGCAATCAGGATGTTAAAATAAACAAAAAACTCACATCTCAGATATCAGACAACACTGACTTTCACTTTTTTGGGGTCCCCAGACACACCTGAATTGTGGTCTGCTTTTTGCAGAGCATTTCTGTATTTGCATGTTTAGCTTGTGTTGTCAAAGTGATGAAAATGCTTTCTCAGTTCATTAGTGTTTTTCTATTTGCACATATTTTCTTAACTTGCAGACACTACGGCATTCGCATTTCAGATCAAAGCTCAATCTTTACAGCTGAACCAAAGGCTTTTTTTTTAGCTCTGGAACATATTGAAAATGCTGAAGGACACAATTTTATTTTTTTTTCTGATTCTAAATCTTGTCTACAGACATTGAATTCTTTTAAACTGGAACATCCCATTATAATTGACATTTTTATCAAAGTGAACCAATTACAAAGAAAGTTTTATAATATAGTCTTCTGCTGGATCCCAGGACATACTGGACTACTTGGGAATGAACAAGCTGACAAAGCCGCCAAAACAGCCCTAGCAGGAAAGCTGAAGGAGTGCAAAATCCCACCTTCGGATCTTAAGCCACTAAAAAAAGGCTATATTCTATATGCAAGCAGAATGGAATCAGTGCCCAGAAAATAAACTTTTTAAAATTCAGCCTGAAATAGGAAAAAAATCGAATTTATGTTTTAAGTCAAGACACGATGAGATTGTTTATAGAAGATGCCGCATTGGACACACGAGACTCACGCATGAACATTTACTTAAAGGAGAAGAACCACCAAAATGTCTATATTGCAACAGAAACCAAACAGTTAAACATATTCTTGTGGAATGCCCCATGTTTAATGTTCGCAGACAACAATTTTTATCTGGAGAGACTTTAAAGGAAATATTTTTCAATGTGAATCCATCTAAAATTGTAGAATTTTTATCAAAAGGAAATCTTAAACTGTTTTAGATTTTTTTTATATATATTATCATTATTATTATTATTTATGTATTTTACCTTGTACATTATTTATTGCTGTTGATTACTTTTAATTGATAGAATATTTTTATAATTATAGAAAATTGGTGTTTATTAAAAGTGATAAACTTGATCTATTTTCCTTTTGCCATGACATAGCCATAGAAGCTGAAATGGCAACAAAATTAAAACAAACTCTCTCTCTCTTCTTAACTTGCAGCACATTTGAGCTCTCTCAGTCATCGTATATGGGAGTACTTACTCTTAAAATGTCTTAATTTTAGGCCTTAAAACGTCTTGAAATAACTAAAATAGTGTCTTGTGAGTCCTAAATCGTTTTAAACTGGTCTTAATTTTCCTTTAATTTGTACACTGTTCTTAATTTGACATGTAAAGCCAATTAGGCCAAAACCCACCCAATCACCAACAATATAGCTCAATAAAACTTTAAAAAAAAAAACTCTAATTAATTATTATAGCTAATTTAATAGTTTTATAACCAATATGGTTTAATTTTCTTCCTTATATAATTATCTTAATAATTTTTTACGATTCGTTTACGAGTTCTCTTTGTATTTATAGACCATATAGGGTGAGCAGGCTAACCTGGACAGAATGTTGTGCATGCATTTAATTTTTTACAGAGGCTTTTTTTAATAAAGGTTATGATGAAACAAATGTATGTATACAATTAGGCTTTGCTTGTTTTCACACATTATTGAAAGAATGTGGCTAAGAACTGGCTTTTTTATCATCAGGAAGAGAATTTGAATAAGTTCTCAGCATTTAGCCCTGAAATATTATTCATAATTGCCTTAAAAAGACTTTGCAGAACCTGCAGAAACCTCGACTCAGTAAATCTGACTTAATGTTCCTGATATACACACATTTTCAGTTGATTACTCTAGAAGGGAACTCTTCATCTAAAGTCCACTTTCACATGTCGATGGTTTGTTTCAGACTGCTGTGTCTGCATTTTCCACTTCACTGGAGTCATATAAATGAGAAAGCGGTGGGAAATTCAGACACTTTCAGCACAGCAGTGTGATAAACCTCATGATGACGGTGTGTTTTCTGTCTTTCAGGTGTAACGTCTGCAAGACCGTCTTTCATTCCTCCTGTAGGGCTCAGTGTCCGGTGTGTCCACGCTGCATCCGGAAACAAAAATACCTGGAGAGAGACTTGGAGGAATCTTAGCTGTAAAATAAAAACATGAACGATTGCTACAGAGCTTAAAATACAGGGTTAGTATCAGATGTTATACTTCATATAAAGGGTTCAGTTCACCCAAAAATGTAAATGTGTTCATCGCTTACTCAGATTACGGTTACAGTCGCGATACTGGAATTCGGTACCAAACTGAAATTTTAAAAACGTCCATTTCCCACTAACATTTCAGCGGAGAAAGTTCTAAAACACTGCTGATTTGCCATTGTGTTAACATGCTCAACAGAAATGACTGTGATTGGCCGTGAAGGTCATCAGTTCACCGAACTCACTGCTGTTTACAGCATGTAAACACAGATACAGGGACAGTGGAGTGTTTCAAAGTCACGTCGATCAGCTGTATTGTCTGTAAGCTGACATTTGAGCGATCCACTGATGAATCTGATGACTTTAAAACGCTCCAGTGTCCCTGTATCTGTAGTAAACAGCGGTGAGTTCGGTGAACTGATGACCTTCACGGCCAATCACAGTCATTTCTGTTGAGCACATGAACACAATGGCAAATCAGTGCTGTTTAAAAATGCACTCAACAGCGCTCAAATGTTAGCGGGAAACGGATGTTTTAAAAATCTCAGTATCGATTGTTTCCGAATTCCAGTATGGTGACAACCCTAAATCAGACTCAAGTGGTTCTACACTTTTGTTTAGACACAAAACAAGATATTCTGAAGTATCTGCCATTGACTCCCATTGTAGTTTTTGTTCAAACTGTGGATGTCAATGACTACGCTCTTCAGAATATCTAGTTTTGTGCTCAACAGAAGAAAGAAATTGAAGTTTAGAAGCACTCGAGTGTACATTTTCATTTTTGTGTGAACTGCCCCTTTAAGTTATCCGACAGTTCTCAGTATCTGAACAACTGGAAGTGTTTGTGGAAAGTCCACCTTAAGTGCACTTATTGACAGATTCACATGTTTATTCCTCAAATGATGACCAACGAACACCTCTTCAACTGTTATCAAAGCTATCCTTTCTGCTTTTCAGCTTTATGGACTTTATAACCACTTTATAACACTTAAGGGTTCATTAATGCAGTGCTATAACTTAAAGGGATAGTTCACCCAAAAATACTTACACACACTCAAGTGGTTCCAAATCTTACTGAGTTTTTTCTTCGGTTGAACACAAAAGAAGATATTTGGAAGAAAGCTGGAAACCGGTAACCATTGACTTTCATAGTAGGCAAAACTAATTCTAAGGATGTCAATGGTTACAGGTTTTTAGCTTTCTTCAAAACATCTGCTTTTGTGAAGCAGCACAGAAGAAGACAGGTTTAGAACTGCAGAAAATGCTTTTGTTACTTGGATATTTTGTCTTGTTTGTTTGTTTGTTCTAGTCCAAATATCTATAAATTCCTAAATCAAGAAGATTTTTCTAGACAAGCAAAACATGTTGTCTTCAGAAATAATATGCCAATATTAAGTGAGTTTTTTCTTAAAACAAGTAAAATAATCTGCCAATGGGGTAAGCAAAATAATCTTACGTCAAAAGAAAAAACAATATTAATTTGCTTATCCCATTGGCAGATTATTTTGCTTGTTTTAAGGAAAAACTCCCCTAATATTGGCATATTATTTCTCAAAACAAGACGATATGTTTTGCTTGTCTAGGAAATGCTTCTTGATATAAGAAATTTTAGATATTTAGACTAGAAACAAGACAAAAAATCTTAGCAAGAAAAGCATTGCAGTATTGGATGATGACAGAATTTTCATAACAAGGCTGTCAATGACCACGTTCTTCAGAATATTCTGCTTTGTGTTCAACAGCAGACAGAAATTGAAGTTTAGAAGCACTTGAGTGCGAGTAAACGATAAGGACATTTTCATTTTTGTGTGAACTGCCCCTTTAAGAATTGTGGGTGAACTATCCCTCTAAAAGGATCATACGTATAATATTTGCACGCAAGTAGCAATTTATGAGTCTTATGTGCAGTTTCTGATTGTGTTATAAAGCAACTTTAGAAACATTTATTAACACTTGAAGGTGTTATCAGTTCTCCGGGCTTCACATGTTATTCTAAGAGTTATAAATCATAAGTGTTTTCTTGTTCTCTGTTTTTATTTTGAGCATGTCACGGCCAAGGGACTCATATTTATGAAACGGATGGCAAACAGATGCCACGGATCTTATAACTTGTTTTTTTATGAATGTCTGCAGATTTATATGACGTTTACAAATCACTGTATGCATTAATAAGCATATTCTTCTGGATGCAGGAATTGTTTAATAGGAGTGTGGTTAATGAAGTGACAAACATGCACAAGCTCCTTCAACAGGTCATTTTTCTATTCTACTGTGCCTTTGTTTCAGTTTCCCTGTAGCATTCATTGTCACTGTAATGGGTTGTGCCAAAAATGTAACTATTGTAAGCAAATATAAGTTATTAATGTTTTGCATCCACGTCGGTTATGTGCAAAGAAACCTTCTGACTAAAGGATAAACTCTGTTTGATTCCTGTATTAACCAGTGTGTATTTGTGTTTTGTGTTCGCTGATGAAGGCTGATTCTTTAGCACTTGTTTTATATCGGAAACTGAATTGGGAGAGATTCATTTTTCTTCTTTCTTGCTTTTTTTTTTTTGTACTTTTTTAAAAATGCGATGTTTTATGACAAGCTAAATACATCCCCTATTGATGATAAATTGCTTTTATTGTCTCTTTTATCTCATGTTTTGTTACTACAAGCAGTGCCACACACACATAAGCATCATCTTTTTATACTCATGAAGGCCCTGTCCACATGAACACGGGTATTTTAAACCCACGGTCTCGCTGTTTGTCCACACAAAATGGAGTTTTGGGTGACTGAAACCGAAACCTTCTGCAAACTCTGGGCAGGGTGAAAATTTTCCAAACTACAGTATTGTGTGGTTAAAGATCCCATGAAATGAAAATAAAAGTTGTGTAGATGTTAGTATCAGTATTGTGAGTTTTATGATATCTATAAGCTAGTGTGCTCCAAAACAATGACAAAATTTGTGATTAGGAGAAATAAAAGTGAAGTAAACATGTAAAGCTTGTAGATTGCCACTTCCGCTTTATTGGATCAACCCACCCCCCCACCCCCCCTACACAGAACCACACACGTTTTAGACACACACAATCTAGCACACACGATTTAGGCAAACTATATATGGTAGCTAACTAACTCCTTAGGAGCATTATCGCCACCTATTGATATGGTTTCCCATTTCAGTCATTATTATTATAGTGTAATGATCATTTTAACATCTCTGCAGTTTCTGAACTCAAATTATGTAAATAAAAATAATTGGTTAAAGACACATGACTTTATTCACGTGTCCACATACACAAAGAAACCATAATAGACCGTCTAATTGTAGGATTAAGTGTAATAAACTAATTCAGGATCTTAATATTATCATACTCGGTTAAAATCACTTTGTTGTAAAATAAAAAAAGCAAACAATAATAAGTCACATTAAAAAGAATTTCTGTAATTAATCATTTAAACAATATATAATATAGTTATAAGTTGATTATCTTAACTGATTATCTGATTATAAACTCCTATCTTTTACTAAACTGTCACAGCTAATATATATATGTATATATATATATATATATATATATATATATATATATATATATATATATATATATATATATATATATATATATATATGTATGTATATATATGTATGTATGTATATATATATATATATATATATATATATATATATATATATATATATATATATATATATATATATATATATATATATATATATATGTATGTATATATATATATATATATATATATATATATATATATGTATGTATATATATATATATATATATATATATATATATATATGTGTGTGTGTGTGTGTATATTATTTTTACTTATTTCTTTTTAATTGATTATTAATAGTTAATTTGTTTCTATTGGTAAATTTTGGTATTGAAAACAATATATTGCTTACTTTAAATTACTACAGTATTAAATGTGGGAAATCATTATTTAACAAGTTATCAGAAAATTAAGCAAATACACACTAATTGCTTGAGAAAAATATTAATATAGTATTATACATTTATTACATATAAAATGCATTATCGCCTATATTAACTTGCTATTATTTCCTTCATTATAAATGAATCCATTATATAAATTAAACCTGTCCAATTTAGATCGTTTAGCAAGGCCAGCAAACGAGTATCTGCTGAAATGACTCTGTCAGATAATAATGACTGATCATCTATGATGACTGATAGAACTGTTCTGTTTAGTATATTGAATTTCAATCGGAAACAACACTCCCCATTCGCGCTTCTCAATCACAATATTTGTGAAATAACGTAAAGTAAACACCATTGTTTAGTGTGTACAATGTTTATTAACCAAATATATCAAAATATATCGATGAAGATGTCCAAGAAGACGTTAATAACGTTAACATCCGTCGTAACCATATATGGTTTGCCTAGATTGTGTATGCCAGATTGTCTGTGGTTCTGCAGGCCTGCAGCTGGATATTATTGGCTCAAACTACAGTTTCTCATCAAATCGTAACCAATCAGATGCTCTCTAGTATCTGACCTGCCCCGCCCCCTCCAAGACGCTTTTCATTTGATGCACTTGATCTCAACCACTCTTACTAAATGAGCAAAACAAAACGCTATTGGCTGTTTTAAATAAGGGGTGGAGCTACACTGTGTCCCACCCTCTCTTTATGTTTCGGTTAAGATTCCATTAAACATCGAATAAAAATGCACAATTTAAAGCACTTCAGGAAAGCTTTAAGGACAATACAACTGCAGTTTTTTGCCTCATGGCATCAGCGTGTGTGTTGTTTCTCCTTTCTGATTGGCCAAGATGGCTGCGTTCACACCAAATGCTGAAGCTGCAAATGAGGCAAATTCAGCACGTTCACAGTAAACACATCACGTATTTTGTGTTGTTTGCACCGCAGGATTGTTATGCACTTCTGTTCTCAATGTTTGGATTGACTTGTTTGCTATTTACTCAAGAAAATACTTAATTCCCTGTTTAGGGTGAACCCATAATACAAGTATCATTGTCTCCACCTGTTGGTTTGGAGTGTCCTTAACATGAATCTCAGTGCGTTTTGCTGTTTTCATGTGGTCGGAGATTTTTAAAAAACAACAGGAAGGAGCACACTGTTTATAAAAACACCCATGTGCGTGTTGACAAAGCTTTCCTGTTCTTTAAGCTAAAATGATTCTCAATTACTCGTGATCCTTTTTTCCTTCCTCTTAATTTTTTCAGAGCTAATTATGTGTGTCCTCCTCACAAACACATTTTGTTCTTAAAGGTCCCGTGAAGTGCTTTGAAATGCATTTCTTTATTCAATGTTAAATATTAACTAAAACATGAAGAGAGGGTGGGGCATAGGGTAGCTCCTCCTCTTTTAAAAATAACATCCAAAAGTTGTTCTCCTCAAAGCGCATCATGTGTTTGTGTGTGACTGTTTTCGTTTTTGCTCCTGGCTCTGTTTTCTGCCTGTTTTGTCTCTCCAAACCCTGCTTGCACCACACTAAACACACTCTGTGCTGTGCTGAAGTCTGCTAGTTTGTGAGCATAGAGGAAGGTTAAACTCAGTGCATCCAGTCAGTGTAACAATGAAACAATCAGAAGAAATAGTGACTGTGAGGGAAATATGTTTTGCTTTTACTTTTGACATTTAAGGCAAGACGCCGCCGGGAAACCCATTGTTTTTTTATGCACTGGTCTATTATAAGATTATATAGAAGCTCGCTCCTGACACTGAATAAAAATAAAAAGATTTTATCTCAGAATTGTGTGATTACAAACTCAGAATTGTGCCTTTTTATTTCAGAATTCTGACTTTATATCATCTCCACTTCATTTCTCAGAATTCTGACTTTATTTCTTTGAATTTTGACTTTATAACTGAGAATTGCGACTTTATTTCTCAAAATTCAGATTTATTTCTCAGAATTGTGGTTTTATTACAGTGAATTCTGACTTTATAACTTAGACGTGTGACCTATTTCTCAAAATTCTGATTTATTTCTCTGAATTATGATTTTTTTATCTTAAAATTGCAATTTTATTTCTCATAGTCCTGAATATTTCTCAGAATTCTGACTTTATTACTTTGAATTCTGACTTTATAACTGAGAATTACAACTTTATATATATAAGAAGTCTGACTCTTTCTTAGAATTATGACGTTATTATTCTAAATTATGACTTTATAACTCGGAATTTGCGCCTTTATTTCTAAAAATTCTGACTTTAATTAGGAGTTGACTTTTTATCTAAAAATTGCAACTTTGTTTCTTATAATTCCGACTGACTATTTCTCCTAATTCTGACTTCATTCTCTGAATTGTGACTTTTTATCTCTGAATTCTGACTTCATTTTTGAGAATTGTGAGGTCATATTTTTCAATTCTGTCTTAATAACTTGCAATATTGATATTGCATGCTTTTAATTTCAGATGAATGCAGGTCTATGGATCTTTCTTTATCAAATAATCTTGAAAAAAACTCCTCAAATGTTAATAAATATTGATGATAATACTTTTACTGTTTTTGCTGTGCTTTAGATCACATAAATAAATGCAGGTTTGTTAAAAACCATACACTTTTTAATAAATAGTAGGCTTATTGATTAGGTTAATAGCTTGGTTGTGCTTTTTTCTGAATTAAAAAATAAAAAGTGATTGTTAGTGTAAAATAATAAATCTATTTTGAAAGTATGTACAATAACGTGACCAGATTTCTGATGAATTGCAAGTTCAGAAGTTAAAATATTATAAAGAAAAAAGACAAACGAGACTATATTTATTTGTTTATTTATTTGTTATTTTGGGGTAGTTCCTCTATTATTATAATAACTAATAATTATTAAGATATTTTCTGTAGTTAATACAATTAAACACTGAAGCTGGTGCTGCTCTAATTGACTAGACGCTGTTATCAATTAGTATTTACATTTAAATGAGCCTGGCCATTCTGTCACCATGGCAACATGAGTTGATTTTTAAAATCCACACACCTGTCTATAAAGTTATAGATCCAGATCATCTCGCTGCAAAACTCTTCACTCATCTCCCGTTGGCAAAGTTTGATCAACCTGTCTACTTTGGGAAGTTGTTGTGCAGTTGTCGAAGATGAATCAGCGACGCTCCAGAAGGACCAGGACTCTCCCTCAACACCTGAAGGACTTCCTGCTGGAGCGCGTGTCTTCCGCCGAGGAGCGGGCAGCGGTGGTCAGGCTGGACCACACATACAGCTGCATCTCTGACACTTCACTGGAGGAGCGACACTTGAGGAACGCGGCTGTCCTGCCTGTCCTCCTTCCTGCACCCTCAGTGTCCTCGGTGGGTGAGTGTCAGCAAGAGGAGCCGCTCTACATCCACGGCCGGAGTGTGCAGGACTACCGGCGCATCTACCAGAGTGTGCAGACGGCCTCCAGCATGAAGACGCGCGGGAGTTCCTACAGCCGTCAGCGGGGTTTGGAGATCAAGCAGCGGCTGTGGGAGACGCTGGACCGGCCTGCACTGCTGGAGACCGAGCAGCCTGATGGACGAGTGTTCATCACGGAGACCAGGTCTGGTTCCAGCATCGCTCCCCAAGTAATGGTGGACATCAGTGGAGAGCCGCTGCCTGAGAAGCCCCGAAGAAAGAAGCCCAGGCACTGAACCATCCTATAGTGCCAGATGGAGGACCAAGGGCACGTATGTAAATACTGTATATATTGTATATAGTTATAGTATAAGTTCTTAATGCATTAAATGTTACTTTTCATTCATGTTTTCATCACATTGCGGGATGTTTTGGTGATTGTCACTGCTGCTGGTCTTTGGCTCTTGTGCTCTTCTGGATGGTTTGCTGCACGTTGACATGCGTTTAGCAAGGTTGTCTATGCGGTTTCTTGCGGGTTGCTGGTCTCCTCTGAGTGGTTTATGGCACATTAGTGGTTGTTAGTGTTGGTTGTTGGGTTAGAGTAGGTTAGGGTCCCTCACATGGTTTGCAGCTTGACGTGCTGTGAGGGCTTGTGTGCATCAGTGATGCTGAGAGCTAAGCCACTGGTACTTCTCAGCTACCGGTAGGGTCACCCATAGTGGACAGGTCTCAGCTGAGATGCCCGACCAAGACAAACTACCTGATTCTGGACAGCAGAAGATTGGCCTGATGCTCCAGACATATATAGTTATAGGATCAACACAAACTACTGTTAGCTCTTCTCGGGAATATAGCACACACACATACAATATAAATCTTACAGACATCCAGAATTAAATATTTATTGTTAAATAAATATTAATTAATTATCTGAATGTAAAGAATAATAAAAAGAACACCTTTTACTGTCTTGTAATGGGTAAAATTAGTTTCACTAAAACACTTAAATGAAATTAATAGATTATTTCATCAAACATGTAATACTAACGGCCCTGGGGGGGAAATAAGAGACCACTTAAGACAAGGGGTGTCTTAACTCGGTCCTGGTGGGCCAGTGTCCTGCTAAGTTTAGCTCCAACTTGCCTCAATAAACACACCTGCCTGGAAGTTTCTAGTATATCTAGTAAGAGCTTGATTAAGCTGGTTCAGTTGTGTTTGATTAGGGTTGGAGCTAAACTCTTCAGGACCGAGTTTGGACACCCCTGACTTATTATTAGTTATCCTAAGATGAATTATTGCAAATTATTGCTAAAATTCTGTCTTTAATGTTATAAATTTGACTGAGAAATTACCAATGAAGAAGGTTTCAAGTCATTATCGAAGCAAGTAAATTTACAAATAAATCTACACAAATACAATGAAATTCATACAGATTTAAATAGCATACAATTGTGTAAATAATGACAGAATTATTTTTGTGTGCAAACGATCCCTTTATTTCAAAGAATTAAGTTCTTTTTTTGCATTTTAATGTAAAAAATATGAAATTATTAAAATGAAAATAATTCTCTAAACAAGAATCTGAAATGTCCAGTAGGTGGTAGTATTGTCTAATGAGTGAGCCAATTCAGTCAAACAACTGAATCATTCAACAAAGTGAACAGCTGTCTCTCTGGACTGTTTAAAACATGGATTCATTCAGAAAGTAGACACGCAGAAGATCTTTTGTGGCTTTAAAGGTAATGTTTTATACAATTCTCACATTTTTTCATTCGTCAATTAAAAAACAAGTGTAAATTTGACATAATTTACAACATGTGCACTCTCGAATCTCTGAGTGGCCATGAGCACAAGATCTGAGTTTAAAGATTTGATTTAGAAATTATTATTATTGACCTAGTTATTATTATTATTGCTATTATTTTTTGTGTCTGACACCTAGTCAAAATCCAGTTTTCAGTCTCAAAATGTAACATATGGTCGGGGACATCAGAGGTGAGGATCCACTTGCAGTTTATTTAAGAGAATCATAAGGCAAGCAACGGTCAAAACGGGTTCAAACTGGAGCGTACAGGCATTCCAAAGAGTGTGGTCAAGAGCAGCCAAATAGTCAGGACAGGCAACAAAACAACATGAACATGAACATGCGGGTCAAAAACACCGCAAAATAGATCCTTTTCACATTTGTGAATGCTGCTATTTGGACTTCCTAGTTGATTAAGATGTTTTATTATTGGTTATTTGTTTCTTTCTGTACAGTATGTTCTTAAAAGGAATTAATAAAAAAATTATTATAATAATTAAAAAAAGATCCTTTTCACATTTCCGGATTTCTCGGTAGCGGAAGGTCATAGTTGGTAGAGCGTCAGTGTAGTGAATGGGAGAGAACAACAAATAATTTTTTTTACATCCCTATATGCTGATATAATAAAAGAAATCCCCACAATGGTGTCAGAAAAGGGGAAAAAAAATGTGTGAGACTGATGACGGCAGCCAGAGGGGAGAATAATGTCAAATTTCCTCTCAGCCCCTATAGACGCTGCATTACAAACATCTCACATAAGCTGTATGGAATAAAATCACTGCCATAAATGTTTTGTGCGTAAATAAAATTCACACTTCTGTAATTATTAAAACGTAAAGGAAAACGGAGGGTACTCGTAATTTGACGAAGGTACAATTTCAAAATCTGCGATCAGAACAGACACAGATATGACATTTCCTTTGTTTGTATATGACTGCTAAATTTACGATGGGTGTGCTTTACTAACAGGAAATACAGTTTCACCACGAAGACCTGATAACGAGTACGAATCAAAAAGCAAAACTCCACTGTCAAAAGTACGTCACCACTGTCACAGGCATTAATAAACAAGCGAGAGCCATCGATCACAACGTTGCGCTTGCTGGGCACCATAGATATATATACACTAGATATCACATAGGCACCCTGAGCATGCATCATTTGTTTTTTTGTAATTTGATGCAAAGATGATATAATCCATTCATAAATGCATTTAAAAAATGTAAATATAAAAACTTAAGGATTTAAGATTATGATCGCTAAACACGTCATATCAGTCTAGTGAAAAGGGTCATATGAGATTGCCAACTGTGCAGACGAATACTGCAACTTAGAAAAGGTTGGTCAGTTAAATTATGCTATGTAAGTAATGTTTAGTCAGTTGATCGGTCAGTCAGTCAGTAAATCAGTCAATCAAACAGTCAGTCGACAGCGGCCTTTGGTGGATTTATGCAAGAAGAGCAAGTACGAATGGCACTTGTGAGAGAAATTTGAGACCTCAAAAAGTGAAAACAGCGGCCTCTGGTGGATTCACAAAAACAAAAAATGCAAAAAAAAAAAAAAAAAAAACATATCTCCTGGGATCTATTTGGCACTCTCCAGAAATGTATATAGGGGTACATTTTCAAAATGATCCATATATTAACAGAGGAGGTTTGACTATTCGTCTATTATTTGGTATTTTGATATGACTTTATATAATGGTCCATTAGTTAATGCTATATAATATATTTACTAACATGAACAAATAATTAGTAATACATTTATTATAGTATTTGTTAAACTTTTTAACATTAATTAATGTTAAGTTAAATAACATTAATTCATGTTAACTCACTGTGCTTTAACTAATGTTAACAAGCACAGTTTGGGATTTTAACAATTCATGAATTAATGTTGAACCATAATTTATAAATGCTGTACAAGATTATTCAAACTTAATGTTAGTAAATGTTAATGTTAGTAAAGACATTAATATGAACTAATGAACCATTATTCCGATGTGTTACTGGTGTGTTCTGATCTTCAGGTGAATATGTGGATGCATTTTTCTCAGTGATAACCTAATGTACCTCACCTCCACTTTATTCAAAGGTGCTCAGATCACTTCCTGTTGAGCTGAACTGTGTTATCAGCGCAGCGCAGACTCACAGAGAGCGAGAAAAACACCACCGACTAAAGGGCAAACCTAAAAAAACAACAACACAGCTCTCATAAAGTCAGAGCATTCACGCCAACACCCATGTTTGAAGTCTGCCGGCTCCAAAACATGACTCGGAAATATGAGTCATGAGTCCACAGCGCTTTAATGAGACGCACAGAGTCCAGCCCTCTGTCAGTGTTGCCATGTCAGTGCTTAAAAACACAGCAGCACTAACCCGTTTCCCTTTTTTTTTTTTTTTTTTACAGTTTTCTGCTTCCTCATTTCTCAGTTTTTCCAGCTTTTGACAATTCAGCGATGATTTGAATATGCTATGAGTGTGTTCAGTGTGAGGACTCATGCTCACACACTCCTCCTGCTCACTTCCACCTCACGCTGAAACCCGTCTAGCAACACAAATCTGGGCACATTTTTGTCTCACACACCGACAGAGCAACACTACAGGTCAGAAGTTATGGGGCTGAGACACGCTGGATCAATCCGCACAGATACTCGGAGATGACGCTTTGTCGCTAATGTGAGTTATTTGAGCCTCAGAGATTAAGGAGCAGAGGGATTTTTCTGTTCTTTAGTGGTGAGTTCAGCTTTTTTGTAAATTAGCTTTTAAAATATCTCATTTTACTATCAATGCGGTTAAAATCTCTGCTGCACAGTTGTCCGTGAGTGTATCTGAATGTTCAGACAAAGTTATGTTCTTCAGAAAATTATAAACAAATATAACAGCTGCAAAGGAGAAATGCAATGCAATTCAATAGTAAAACAAGGGTTTAGGTGTAATTTAAGCCTGGCATGTACGTAGAGATAGTTAACATATTCATTATTATATTATATTATTCTTTATTATGTATAATAGCTTTGTTTAGATTTACTAGGTAATGTATTACTTTGTTTTTGTTTTGTCTACTTCTATTTTTGCTTTCACTTCATTTAGCTTGTTTATTTATGTATTTTATTATTATTATTTTTTACTTTTGATCTTTTTTGTTGTTGTTTTGCAGTGCTTTATTTATTTAATTTGCTTTGTTTTTGTTGTTTCACCTTTGTTTTGTTTTGCTTTGAAGTTTGTTTATGCTGCTTTTACTTGGTTTTAATTAAACATTTTTGCTTTTGCTGTGCTTTGTGTTGTTTCTAAAGTTGTTGTTGTTTTGTTTTTTGTTTCATTGTGTTTTAAAATGTTGTTTTATATACCAAAATGTTAGAATAACATATGGAGACGCATACAATCTATACAGTATTGCCAGGTATTTGTATATTTATATAATATTTTGTTTTATTTTGTTGTTGTTGTTTTGCTGTAGTTTATTCGATTTTTCGTTTTGTTTTTGATGTTTTACCTTTGTTTTGTTTTGCTTTGAAGTTTTTTATGTTTCTTTTGTTTTGATTTGCTTTTAATTAACATTTTTGCTTTTGTTGTGCTTTGTTTTGTTTCTGAAGTTGTTGTTGTTTTGTTTTGTGTTTCGTTGCATTTCAAAAAGTTGTATTATATACTAAAATGTTAGAATAACACATGGAGACACATAATATCTAGACGTATTGCCAGTTATTTGTATATTTATATATTATTATTATTTATTTATTTTTGTTGTTGTTGTTTTGCAGTGCTTTAATCTATTTTTTCGGTTTGTTTTTGTTTTACCTTTGTTTTGTTTTGCTTTAAAGTTTTTTATGTTTCTTTTTGTTTTGATTTGCTTTTATTAAAACATTTTTGCTTTTGTTGTGCTTTGTTTTGTTTCTAAAGTTGTTGTTGTTTTGCTTTGTTTCGTTGTGTTTCAGACGTTTGTTTTATATACTAAAATGTTAGAATAGCATATGGAGACAAATATCCAGACAGCATTGCCAGTCATTTGTGTATTTATATATAATTTTTATATATAATTATATATATAATTTTTGTTTTATTTTTCACTTAGATTTTTAAAGCACTGTTTTGCTGTGCTTTATTTACATTTTTGGGTTTGTTTTTGGTGTTTCACCTTTGTTTCGTTTTGCTTTGAAGTTTATGTTGCTTTTGCTTTAATTTGCTTCCATTGTAACATTTTTTGCCTTTGTTGTGCTTAGTTTTGCTTCTCATTGTTTTGCTTTGTTGTATAACAAATAACAAAATTATAGAACAAAGTTGGTGGTTCATTCTGCTGTGGCAACCCCTGATAAATCAGGGAATGAGCCGAAGGAAAATTAATGTATGAATGTTCTAAAAATACCACACAGAGACACATAAAATCTTGAATGCCTCGCCAGTCATGTGTATGTTTTACATGGAGCAATTCATAATTGATTGGCCGCCTGAAGACACTGTCGGACCAGTTATTGTACGGAGTGGCTTCAGCATATGATCACAAGTGGTTTGGACACATTTTTCTTGACATTAGAGGCGTAACTCGCCTGCAGTTCATTCCACGGAGGCACAGCAAATGATGAGTGTACTTTAAACACTCACGCCTCTGTCAGCAGGTCCTGGTGTGGCACTTTTAATGAGGATTAATTAAATAACAGGATAATTTATCAGTTGCAACAGACATATCAAATAGGTTAGTTCACTTGTAAAAGTTAGTTGTATGTTGCAAGGACCTCAGTGAAACCGAGATTGCAGTTTGCACACGCAGAATGATGCTTTCCTGTTTTACGACTTGATGATTCTCCTATTTTGGTGTGTGTAGGTTTGGGGTTTTACTGCATGTGTTCCTCTGCAAAATACACTCACTTCCTGCAGACTGAGATGTGCAATAGCTGACTGTTGCTTTATCTTCTCATGCGTTTATTTGTATTTGCTTCCCTCTTTGAAGTTGCATGGAAGTCATTTAAAGTAATATGCTAATTTGGATTAAAATGCAGTCAGTTTTTTTGACAAGCTATTTAGTCGTGCAATGTGTTTTAAACATGCCTTTTTTATTAAATATCGGTTAGTTCATTTACACCAATGGTCAATTCCTAGAGGGCCGCAGCTCTGCATAGTTTAGCTCCAACCACCTCCATCTAGCACATGCTTAATAGTCTATAATATTCAATTCAGCTTTATTTGTGTAGCGCTTTTACAATGTAGATTGTGTCAATGCATGCGGCTTCATATAAAAGATCATAGTAAATTGAAACAGTGTAGTTCAGTTTTCAGAGTTTAAGTTCAGTTTGGCTCAGTTCAGTGTAGCTTAAGAATCACTACTGAGAGTCCAAACACTGAAGAGCAAATCCATTATATATTGTGATAACGAACATGCATGATATTATTATCATGGATACTTGAAAATACTGTGAATAATTAAGAATATTGAGACTGTCACGGTAGCATGATCATCTTACAGCAAGAAGGTTGTTCGAGCCACGGCTGGGGCCGTATGGCATTTCTGTGGCGAGTTTGCTTGTTCTCCCCATGTTGGCGTGGCTTTCCTCTGAGCGCTTTGGTTTCCTCCACAGTCCAAACACATGCGCTATGGGTGAATTTAATAAACTAAAAGGGCTATAGTGTATGTGTGTGAATGCAAGAGTGTATTGGTGTTTCCCAGTGATAGGTTTCAGCTGGAAGGGCATCAGCTGTGTAAAACATATGCTGGATAAGTTGGTGGTTCATTCCACTGTGGCGACCTCTGATGAATGAAGGGATTAAACCAAATTAAAATGAATGAATGAATGAGATTGTTTTATTAGTTGTATTCAAAGCATAAAATGGGCTTAATAGGCCATTTTTTCAAACAAACATTTTCAAATTTGCCTAAAGGACATGTTATTGCGGAAAATAGAAAAGGTTTTACCCTCTTTAGGCCCTTTATTTGTTAACACTTTACATTAAGACTCCATTAGTTAATGTAAAATAAATGGCCAATAAAAACAAAAACGATCGAGCCTCAGCTGGGTCGGTTGGCGTTTCTTTAGTGAAGTTTGCATGTTCTCTCTGCGTTCGTGAGGGTTTCCCCCACACTCCAAAGACATGCCATACAGGTGAATTAGGTAGGCTGCACCCACTTTATATTAAGTGGCCTTTCTAATATGTTGTTGCACAGGAATTAATAGTTTGTTACAATGTACTTATTGTGTAAATACATGTATTTACTGTGTACTTATGCTTGATTAAATACCTGTATGTAATTACATCTGTAATTAACTGTTGACCATCCCTTACACTTTAACCCACCCTAAAACCTACCCATACCACCAAACCTGTCCATAACCCAACCTCTATCCCAACTCAAAAGCACCATAAGTGTTTTCAAATACATTATGAACACAGTAAGTACATTGTATTTATTTTTTGATGCAAGTACATAGTAGTTAAGGACACTTAATATAAAGTGGGACCGGTAGGCTAAATTGTCCATAGTGTATGAGTGTGTATGGGTGTTTCCCTGAGATAGGTTGCGGCTAGAAGGGCATTCTCTGCGTAAAACATGTGCTGGATAAGTTGGCGGTTTGTTCCGCTGTGGCGACCCTGGATTAATAAAGGGACTGAGCCGAAATGAATGAATGAAAGGGACAGTTCACTTCAAAATGAAAAATTCCTCACCATTTACTTGCACTCGAGTGATTCTTACTGATAAACAAAATTGAAGATATTTATAAATATGTTGGGAAAAAGCAGCCATTGACATCCACAGTAGGAACCAAAAATACAATGAAGTCAATGACTGTTTTTTTTTTCAACATCTTTCAGTATATCTGCTTTGATTTCAACAGACGATAGAAACTCAAACAGGTTTGAATAGGTGGAGGGAGAGTCAGTTATGACAGAATTGTCTTTTTTTAGTAGTAGTGATAGGAGCTGTGTTGGGGTTTATGATAAAGACATTAAGCGGGTCGATTCATATAAATATTTAGGGGTGAATATTGATTGACAACTGAATTGGCACTCTCAGGTGTCAAGTCTTTGTGCAAGAATTCATCAGCGATTACACTGTTTACGTAGACTAAGATTGTTCGGAGTGAGTAGCAGCATAATGCTGACTCTTTATAAAGCAAAAATAGAGTCTGTTTTAAGATATGGGATTATTGTTTGGTTTGGGAATCTGACAGTAAAAATGAAAACCCGAGTAAATAACCTGATGAGAGTGGCAGGAAAAATAATGGGAATTTAGACACTTGGTTCCCTAAAAGATATCTTTGAGTTGTGCACAATCCAACAAGATTTGTTGTAAGCATTGCACAATAAAATGTAAGCGCATAACACAATAAAGCATTTAGACATACAGTAATACAGCAAAACAAAGCTGAAAGTGTAGCTTGTTTATTTTTTTATGAAAAAGGTTGAGCTATTATTATGCTATCAGGGCTCAACAATAAGGACTGCCAGGTGGCGCGGGGCCAGCGTGTGAGATGCTCGGGACAGTAGACAGGATAGTTACCGGCCCGATTGGGCCAGTGCTGCCTTGTCACTAAAGTTTAATTTGCCTGTGACTGTTTGTCAGTTGCGTGCAAATACGGTCTTAGAATTGAGAAACAGTTTTTTCCAGCCTTCAAATAAGAAACAGTGTTTTCAAGCCTTCAAATGCTACCTTCTCGGTTCTTCTTCTCTGATTGGATGTTGTGAGCACATTTTTTTTTCGTATCAACCAGTACAGCGAAGAGACTGCAACATGACGGTAACATCAAATGATTATGCTAAAGGGAAAACATTTTTTTCTAACGTCTTGGAAGCAGACATTTACGAGGGTGCACCACGACTAAAAAAATTAAGTGATGTTTTGTACAGTTTGCCGTCAGTTTGGCAGGTCAGCCATCTTTTGTTTCAAAACACTTTGAATTTTTCTCATTATACATTTATTAACATTTTTAAGTATTTAAATTCTAGATTTACAAACATTTTGACACGCTTTTTTTACTTGTGGTTAAGGAATAACTATTAACTTTTTTTTTTTGGTGGGGCCAAAATATTGGCAGGGCAAGTAAAAATCTGAACCACTGGTCCGATTGGGCCAGTAGAAAAAATCCTTAGCGTTGAACCCTGGCTATGCTAAAAGATGTCTTCATTTTCCTCTAGTCGTTCCCTTTATGGCTGCATGTTTTTATCCCTTTTTCTTGTGCTTTCTGTTTTCATTAAAGCAGGGGATGTTTAGATGTCAGTCTTCAATGAAAGTGCTCTGTTGTTCATGAGCGAATTCTCTCAGACCGACACACCTGTAGTTCCCCTTGTTTTTCTGCATTCCTCAGCTTTACAAATATTTAGTGTGTTGTGGATATGACAGAAAAACATCCCACCCCATAAATCAAATCCTGTTTGTGAGATAACAAAGAGTATATTTTCGGTTCAGTCACCGTGAAAAACTCAATTACAATGTTTATTTTGCTCTAGGCACGTTGTTAGTTTAGAGCGAACGATTAATCTGTATTCAGAAGGAAAAAAAAGTTTGAGCTCGGACAATGGCTTGTTGCATGCATGTTGACAACTCTGTGTGCAAAATAGTTCATGTTTTGAGTGCGAACAAATGGTTTGTTGCAAGTGCGTTAATTTTGTGTTTAAAAGATTATGTTTTAAGTGTGTAAAATAGCTTGTTGCATGTGCATTAACAATTCTGGGCGCAAAAAAAAATCAAGTTTTGAGAGTGCATAATGGCCAGTTGCATGCTCTTTAACAATTCTGTGTTCAAAAGATCAGCTTTTGAGAGTGGAAAATGGCATGTTGCATCCGTGGTAACAATTCTGCATCAAAACGTCATGCTTTAAGTGTCGATAATGGCCAGTGGCATGTACTTTAACAATTCTGTTTTTAAAAGATCATGTTTCGAGCATGCAAAATGGCTTGTTGCATGCACTTTAACAATTCTGTGTTCAAAAGATCTTGTTTGGAGGGTGGAAAAATGGCTTGTTGCATCCATGGTAACAATTCTGCATCAAAAAGTCATGTTTTGAGTGTGGATAATTGCCAGTGGCATGCACTTTAACAAATATGTGTGTAATAGATCATGTTTTAAGTGTGGAAAAATGGTATGTTGCATGTGTGTTAACAATTTTGTATACAAAAGATGATGTTTCAACCATGCGAAATGGCTTGTTGCATGCGCGTTAACAATTCTGTGTTCAAAAGATTATGTTTCAAGTGTGTAAAATGGCTTGTTGCATGTGCGTTAACAATTCTGGGCACAAAAAAAAATCAAGTTTTGAGTGTGTATAATGGCCAGTTGCATGCTCTTTAACAATTCTGTGTTCAAAAGATCAGGTGTTGTGGGTGGAAAATGGCTAGTTGCATATGTGTTAACAATTCTGTTTAAAAGATCAGGTTTTTAGTGTGGAAAAATGGCTTGTTGCATCCGTGGTAACAATTCTGCATCAAAAAAAATATGTTTTTAATGTGGAAAATGGCCAGTTGCTTGCACGTTAACAATTCTGTGTTCAATAGATCAGGTTTTGAGTGTGCAAAATGGCTTGTTGCATATGCAATTACAATTCTGTGTTCAAAAGATCATGCTTTGAGTGTGGATAATGGACAGTTGCATGCGCTTTAACAATTCTGTTCAAAAGATCATGTTTCAAGCATGCAAGATGGCTAGTTGCATAGGCATTAACAATTCTGTCTTCAAATGATCATGTTTTGAGTGTGGATATTGGCTAGTTGGATGAACTTTAAGAATTCTAGGTTTAAAATATCAGCTTTTGAGTGTGAAAAAAATGGCTTGTTGCATCCATGATAACAATTCTGCATCAAAGAATCATGTTTTGAGTGTGGATAAGGGCCAGTTGCATGCGCTTTAACAATTCTGTGTTCAATAGATCATGTTTCGAGCATGAAAAATGGCTTGATGCAAGTGCATTAGCAATTCTGCACAAAAGATCATGTTTTCGAGCATGCAAAATGGTTTGTTGTATGCACTTTAACAATTCTGTGTGCAAAAGATCATGTTTTGAGGGTGGAAAATGGCTTGTTGCATACACATTAACAATTCTAGGTTCAAAAGATCAGCTTTTGAGAGTGGAAAAATGGCTTGTTGCATCAGTGGTAACAGTTCTGCATCAAAGAATCATGTTTTGAGTGTGGATAAGGGCCAGTTGCATGCACTTTAACAATTCTGTGCACAAAAGATCATGTTTTAAGTATGCAAAATGGTTTGTTGTATGCGCATTAACAATTTTGTGTTCAGAAGATTGTTTCAAGTGTGTAAAACGGCTTGTTGCATGTGCTTTAACAATTCTGTACACAAAAAATCAAGTTTGTGTCAATAATGGCCAGTTGCATGTGCCTTTAACAATTCTGTGTTCAAAAGATCGTGTTTCATGCATGCAAAATGGCTTGATGCATGTGCGTTGACAATTTTGTGTTCAAAAGATTATGTTTCAAGTATGCAAAATGGTTTGTTGCATGTGCATTAACAATTCTGAATGCAAAGATCCTGTCTTGAGTAAGCACAGTGGCTTGTTGCATGCTCAGAACGTGATCTTTTGCACACAGATTTGTGCTGCAAATCTAACCCATATACCGACTCAATATTCCGTTTCAGTTGCAAATACGTCATCATACTGAAAAAAGGTCGCATCAACATCCTGTTTAAATATAAAAAATTGTGTATCATGATAAAAATAAAAAGATCCTTTATTTTATGACAGACAGTGATTTAATATACAATATATAAATCCTTTTATTGGCTCAGAATCATACAAGCGGTTGCTACTGAAGTACGTATAAGTAGTGTTGTTTTGTAGAGGGAAACATAAGTAAGTGTGCACTTTTAATATATAGAACATTATTTATTGCCCATTGGCCCTTTGGTATAAACAGGTCTTTACATTACTTATTTATTTTGCTTCTTTTTGTCATAAGTCAATAAGTAAAATATTATATTCCAACATAGATTTTGTCATGTATTTTGGTAAAGTGTTCTACCAAACGGTCATTTACTTTTGTTTTCATGCTGTAGACTCTTAATCATATTGGTAAGAACATGTAAACTTACAGTGTTTACATGCTGACAACATCTGAAGTGTTATTTATTTAGGGAGGAGCATCTTTACAAACTTAAATTTAGGTCTGTCAGGATATTTATTTTTCGCTGAATGATAAATGAGCGATAAACAATATTATAGTCATTTTAAGATCATTTTATGCCACTCGTTCTATAATGCCTGAATAGCAATATAATATAATCATAATGCAAGTACACTCTTTCAAAGAACACATAGTATTTTATTTATTTATTTATTTATTTATTTATTTATTTATTTAACTTTTATTTAAGATTTTTTAATATATTTTTTTACAGAACAAACCCCTTCCCAAACAATTTAACCCCTTAGTCATGAGGGTATACATAAAAAAATATCTTTAAAATTATAATAAAGAAAAAAATCAATTAAAAGAAAATAATAACAATAAAAAATAATTAAATAAAAGGTATTGCCATCATAATTACTTTACAGGGAATACATTTGTACATCAAGTTGCATTGTAGTCACCTCAAATTACAGTAATGATAGGTTAGTACTTTATTCCTAACAGTATTTAATTTAATTATAGTCATTTTAACAATTCAATAATTGGGCATTGGAATTAGAATGTAAAAATGCGTATGCGAAATAAATAATAATAATAAATGTTAACATACAAGTGCAAGCTAAAAAGTTACAGAGGCTGCAATATCTGCTACCAGATCTAATGTCATTTGTCAGACACCCACTATAGTGATTTATAGTAAAATCTATACTGTTTTTTATCATACTGACACCTCCAACAGAAATAGAGATATTGCACAAAAATGATTGCGGTCAAGTCCATGTGTTGTCCGATAAGTCCATATATAGACTATTGCGATAGGCCTACTTACAAATGAATAAATACTAAAAATGTGTCATTTTCAAAATATTGCATTCAGTTATCATACCAGCATTATGTTTTCTGTCACATATACTGTTTACACTTTATTTTGATGGTTTGTTTTTTGAATTTAGGTTACAGTGCATCTACCGGCCAACTAATTCTCATTAGAATATAAGTAGACTGTTAGGTTGGGGTTGGGGTTAGTGTAAGTTGACATGTACTTGCAAAGTTTCTTATAGTCAGTTAAATGCCTGTTGAATGTCTGTACCAACAGATATTAGGCAGACAGCCTACTAATACTCCAACGGACCAGCAAAATAAAGTGTTGCCCATTTACTTAATGTATTTTTTACATTTACGCAATATAACATCATTATTTTGTTTTAAATTGTTAATTGTAATTTATGAATAAGTTCATGCATACCAGTAACTTGATAACGTAATAATGTTTACATTTTATTGAGTTCAATACATTCAAATTGTTCATTTCTGCAGAGATAATTTGAAATGTGCAAACGTGTAGATTTCATATGGCCAATATTATGCGCTAAGAACATTGTATAGTTTTGATTTGTTTTTGTTATTATTTTGTATTTATGTTTTTGTTTTGTTGTTGTTATTTTTGTCATATAAACGTTCCTCGCAAGTCTGTACACAAAGTTTTGCTTTAGTTAGCTATTTTTCTTTTGATTTTGTTTTGCATTTTGTATTCATTAAAATTCACAATTTCTATGCATAAAGTTTCATATAGTGTGTGTTTAGTGTGTTGTTTTATTTTACAACCACAAACTAAGTGTACTTGACAAACCACCTGCAGAAAACACACTCTTTCATCTCTCTGACACTTTAACCGACACATTTGCACCAGACACTTTCTTACAAAAACATACACTGTACAGCTATGAAGTGTGCTTCACACAGGTAAAAACCATAGACTGTAAAAGATATGGATGTAGTATCAGTGACGTCACCTATAGGGCTTTTTTGAAGAATGCAAAAGAAGCTAAAAGTAGGCGTGGCCAACCGTCAACATTTTGTTCGTGCGTCATCGCACCCACCGGGGGATACCAAATAAGGGCAAAGAGTCAGTACCAATAGCCTAGTGGTTAAGTGCGCCGACATATAGCACCATGGTGCTCACGGCGACCCGAGTTTGATTCCCGGCTCGAGGTCCTATGCCAACCCTTCCCCTCTTTCTGGTCCTAATACTTTCCTGTCTGTCCTCCACTATCCTATCCCAATAAAAGGTGAAAAACCCCTAAAACATAATAAAACAAAAATAATAATAAGGGCAAAGAAGCGGAGCTACAGACGCCTGCTAACATTTTGCTTAGACGTGTTTTTCTTTGGGAGAAATGCTTACTTCATTACCTGTGACTCGTTTGTGTTCTGACCACATATGCTTGGTTGTACACTATATCAATATGTGTGTAGTCTTTTTAAAACACTGCTGGAATACATCAAATCACAAAAAATTGCGCCCATGACATTTTTCTACTGGAGGAAAACACTAATTACTTCCAAACACTACAGATATAGTCTGTGTTAGTAAACGCAAGGCTATTTATGAAAACCAGGCATAACAGACAACATTTCAGATGACTGTTCTAGAGCCTACAGCTAATCAATCTGTCAGATTCTGGAGTGCATTAAAGCTCTGAAGAAAAACATAAATGATGAATGATCTTAAATAAAGCAAATGCATTTATAGAGATGGTATATAAGTATATTATTTCACTTACCTGGGAAATAGAGACCACGTGAATGGTTTGTGAGCACAATTAATTGAAATATTTTCAAAAGGCAACTGACTGTGTAAAGCCACATAAAACAACACAAAAATATGATGTAAATGCAGAGTTCAGCGGCTAATCAGCCGGAATCAGCTTAGGTGAAGTGACGGAGACCAGCGAGACCTACCTGTCACTCAAGTAATTATGCAGACTTAATATAACAATATAAAGGAAATGGATGAGTTATAAAAAATTCACCCCCCTCAAAGTTGTCATGAAGCGTAATCTTAGCTACATGAATCAAAATTGTTTTTTGTACCAGGCTGTAAACAGCTTTTTTATGCTGTAAAGTTGGCCGTTTTAACACTGGGGTCAATGGAAATTTGCTCTGTTATGCTGCGTTCACACCAGACGCGGTACGCGCGTCAAGCGCGAGTGATTTACATGTTAAGTCAATGCAAACGCGCGAATAGACATCCTGCGGCGCGATACTCGCGAATGGCGTGGCGCGAATGACGCAAATTGCGTGAATGGCGCGGGGCAAATTGAGCGTTTTGCGCGTTTGACGCGCTTAACGAGCGTTTCGCGCGAATCTCTCGAATTCGAAAATCTGAACTTCAGCGTACATTTGCGCCGCGTTAACCTATCAGAAGCTTGCTCTTGTGGGGGCGTGATTGTGACGTAGAACCTGTTGTCGGTGTTCCGAGGGAAATGCTCCAGCCTTCACCGACAACAGTTCATTAAACTCGGCTTGGCCCAGTCAGAGGTCATCCAGTCATCCAGATTAAGTTTCTGGAGGAGTTTATGAGCTCACAGAGCTGGATGCACCTCTGAAAGGATGTAGTGGACTCAGACACGACCCTAAACGTATCGACACTGTTTTTCAGTCTTCATAAAGCACATAAACACTGTTATTTTCTTCATAAAATCCATGTTAGCCTTTTAGCTATGAAGCTAGAGTCACAGGGCAGACAGAAGCCCTGCCCATCACGCGAATCCGTGTCTGTTCTGAAGTGAATTTGACATGCGAATGAAGCGGGTTTTGACGCGCGAATGAAGCGAGTAAACTCAAATGTTCACGCGGCTATTTACACGCGAATAGCTCGATTTATCCGCGCGTTCCGCGTCTGGTGTAAACACAGCATTATGGAGCCAGGACTAGAGGGACTTCGATGAATTGCAGTTTCAGTTACTTCCGTATTTGCTTACCAAGGGAGAGCGGGAGGTTGCCGCTTGGTAAAAACACTCTACACAGTTAGAAAAAAACCTTCCTCTAGCACTAATTCTCTGAGCACTATAGTTCCTGTATAGTTAGCACTTCTTGTGCCTCTTCTTGTTGAATCGCTGAATGCCTCCTCAATTGTAAGTCACATCAGACAAAAGCTTAAATGACTAAATATAAATGTATTGTGTATCTTATATAGTATTTGCTTATCCCTAGTAAGTATTTAATTTATTTGTGTTGTATTTTGTTTTCCCTTATTCCCCTTCCTTTACTATGTTTTGTACTGTATTTGAAAGTCCGAAAACAAAGTATTGTTTGTGTTTTTATTGCTTGGTACTTTATATTCCTCGATTGCCCCTATATAGTTCTTAGTAAGCAGTTATTTTATCTTCGGCTCTGGGTAATTTCAGACACATGACCTATTGTTTGTCTTCTCCTTTATCTTCAGATCTCACGATGATGTCTTTATATGAACCCTGATCCGCTGTTTGCACCGCAGCACGTTTGGGCCACGATGTCTCTTTCACAGCAGGTTCTGGTGAACTATGAATACACCTACACTGCCCGAGATGGCAGAAACGTGTCCATTAAACCCAATGAGCACTACATATTAGTAAACAAGACCAACGAGGAATGGTGGCACGTCCAAAAGGATGCAGCAGACAAACCTTTTTACATCCCAGCGAAATACGTGACCGAACTCCCACCTGAGACCAGCCAAACTCCACTGGACCCTCCGGAAGAGTTTAGCGGATATGAATCCCTCCAGTTCGGCTCACAGACAGCTGATCCTGCTGAGGTCACGCTTCGAGTTCCTGACTCTATAAAACGAGACACAGAGAAAGACGGTCATAGGATATCAACATTTATTATTCCAAAGGAATTCTTCGAACTCAAGGGTTTGGATCCTGACCCCATAAAGACTGAAGCAGAGGCTGGTCCTCCTGTATCCTCCAACACTTCTTCTCCAACCAATGGAGAAACAGCATTTATTATTCTGCCTCCGCCTGTATATACAGTTAACACAACACAGTCCACGGAGACAGACACCAGATCAGTGGATGATCCTAAAGATTCAGTAGGGAGGCCGCGTGTGGACTCAAGCACCATTGATGAAGACATTCAGATGCTCAATAGAGCTGGCTGGAGTGAAGTATTGGACGTCATGGGTAAAGAGAAGAATGTGTATGAGAGTTTGGATACAGTGAGAGAACCGGAATCCCCAAAAGATGAAGCTGACATGACTGTAAACACAACCCCTGTCACACCAGATGCGCCTATGGTAAGTGATACAGCATGTAAAGTTTTCAGGTTACCAAGGTCAGATGGAATCTGCAGACATTTTTATTGTTATTTCTGTAGAAAATTTTGTAAAAGAGAAAGATTGATGCAGAATGTAAAAAATCAAACATAAATAATAAATAATATCTTTCTAACTTTTATTTTAAGTTTACGATGCTAGTCCAATTAGATCCACATAATCAGGGTTCATACGGTCATGGAAAACCTGGAAAAGTCATGGAACTTTGCAACCCAGGCTCATTGTGGAAACGTAGTCCACGTTTCTGGAGACCGCGGAATACGTCCTGGCAGGTACGTACGGCTGCAGTTTTTGTTTTTGCGCTGTTCTCGCGTGAACCCACCAGAGGCCGTTGTCTGACTGACCGGATGATTGACTGCGCGACCGGCCAATCGGCTGACCCGCCCTCCTCCTTCCCTGAACCCAACCAATTTTACCAATTGACCCGCCCGCCCGCTCGCTTTCCTAAACCCGAGCAACAGTTTACAAAAGCCGTCCGAAAAAAGAAAAGCCCTGATTTTTTTTTTCTACCGCGTTTTCAGATTTCACCGTGTTCTCACCGTGTTACGAAACTCGTTCACTTAATTTTTGGGATTCTGTTTTTGTCTTACCTGATTGCTTGAACCGCTCTTCCCCGGACTCGAATTCGTTCGCTTGAAAAAAAATAAACGCAGCCGTACGTTCCTCCCGGGACGTATTCCGCTGTCTCCAGAAACGTTCGCGGGACTACGTTTTCAGAATGAGATTGGGTTGGAACTTTGACATGGTATTATCCAGTCGTGGAAAACTTTTGTAGAAACTGAAAAACCCACAAAGTTTTGAAAAAGTCATGAAAGTTTGTTAAACTAATATCTGTGTACTTGAATTAGGGCTGCGAGATATTGGAAAAATCTGACATTACTGTATTTAGTATTTCTGTGATAAATATTGCGATGTGAATACAATTTCACCAGATGATTTAACAGGTTTATGTGGATTGATTGGGGGATTTTGTAAAGGAGTGAATCATGAATAATATGCAACAAATAAATTACAAGCATAGATAAATACAATATAGTAAAGATAAAAGTGAATTATAGTTTTCAGGTATTCACTAATCAGGTACAGATATTGAATAATCAACACTGCATTGTCTTCATTTTATATTATATAATCTTCATTATAATTACAAGAAAATTTCTTGTGGTTGGATGTTTTAAACTCTGAAATATTAAAATGTTCACACAGTCACAGGCTTAAAGGGATGGTTTACCCAAAGATTCAAATGTACTCACTGTTTACTCACACTTCACTTGTTTCAATACTATAGGAGTTATTCAATTATATTCTTTTTGTGTTCATTAAAAAAATGAAAACTCATAAATGTTTGAAACGAGTGAAGGGTGTAATAAAATGGGATGTAATGTTTATGTGAACTATCTCTTTAAAAATGCATGCAGATGATCAACTTTTACTCCATTATGATAAAACTCTATATTAAACTATAATCCCAATATTGCTGCGACGTGACACATTGAGATATCGATGCAGAAACTAAATATTGTGCATCCCTAACTTGAATATAGGTTAGTTGTCTTTACTTTTGTCTGTCCTTGGCCAGAAACTTACTCTCACATTGTTTGTGCTGTGTAAGCATTATCAAAATCAATTTAAAAACAAATTTAAACAAAATAGATAGTTGCGTGTTTTGTGATATGCTGTAATAGATTTAAACGTCATTGTTTTTCCTATTATTTACCATGGATATATAGACATTACATGAAACATTATACATCATAAAAATCGGTAACACTTTACAATAAGGTTCATTAGTTAATGGATTTACTAACATGAACTTATCATGAACAACACATGTACAGCATTTATTAATCATAATTGAACATTTACTAATGCATTATTAACATCCAAGTTCATGCTTGTTAACATTAGTTAATGAACCATGAGTTAACATGAACTAACAATGAACAACTGTATTTTCATTAACTAACATTTACTAACATGAATAAATACTGTAGTAAATGTATTGTTCATTATTTGTTCATGTTAGTAAATGCATTAATTACCATTAACTAATGAACCTTATTGTTCTAAATCTACTAGACAGTTCTGGAAAAGTCATGGAATTTTAGTAGTGAAAATGTGTAGGAAACCTGTATAATACGGTGCTCAGCATTTATAACTACACCTCTCACAAATCTCTCTTTTGAATTCATATTTTTTAATAGGACGCTCTACAATATTTTATTTGTGCACATACATTATAGTCAGTACTGAAGCCAAATCTGGAGCTAATCTAACAAAATTGCTTATAATATCGTTCCAAAAACTAGTACACACATTTATGTTGATTAGAAAAAAAACTAATTAAAAATATTATTACCAAAAATATTTTTTTCATATTTTTAAAAATACTAAATGCACATTTTAAAAAGAGGAAAAATTAGAGAAGCATATAATTTTAAAAGTTTAATTGAAATTTTGTAGGTTTTAGTTTATTTTATTTTTTGCTATTTTTTGCTTGAATTTAATTGTATTATCTTTCAATTTCTAAATATGTTTGGAGACTGAAATATGATTTTAATAAATATATCTGTTTTATTTAAATGGACCAAAATACATTGCCTATATTCACTGAGAAATTGATTCAAATATTCATTTTCTAAATGGGGTGTACTCAATTATCTACTAAAATACAGAAAATATTTCTTTACAAACTGTATTGTAAATGAATATTATAAAAATGTGCATATTATTAAATAATATTACTGAAATTAATTTAAAAACTGAACATATATTTATATACATAAGTAAATAAAACGATTCAGTGGTGGGCCAAAATGTCTGCAGATTACTTTGTGGGTCAGAATTTTTTTGAAGTAAAAGATATAAATACAGATATTTCAAATAAACAATGTTTTCACTTGTAAGGACAAGACTGTAATATTATTAAAGGAATAATAATCCAAAAATCTATTTAATCTGTTTACTCACTTTCCTTACTCAATTATAATTGTTTTATTCTGTCGAACACAAGATATTTTGAAAAAAGATGAAAACCTGTAACCATTGTAGGAAAAACAAACACTATGGAAGTAAATTGTATTTTTTTTAAAGTATCTTTGTTTGTTTTCAACAGATGAAAGAATATCAAATATGTTTTAAACAAGTAAAACAGAGTAAAGAGTGTTATAGTTGTCTGAAGAATGAGTCAATAAAAACACACTGGCTGTATCTCAAATAAAAGCTGCCTCAAAGTATTCACTTTACTACTGGGCTTTCTAAAAATGCTACCGAAGAGTTATTTTCTATATGGTTCAAATAGCAAAAGTCTATTTCTATTTATTACGGGCGACTAATCAAAAAAGACTTTACAAGAAAGACATATTTAAGGGACAGGTCACCTAAAACTTACTCGGCCTTTACTTGTTCCAAACCTGTCTGACATTCGTTTTTCTGTTGAACACTAAAGAAGATATTTTGAACAGCAAACCTGTAAGCATTTGATTTTCATTGAGTATTTGTACACCATTGAGTATTTGTTTTTCCCACTATGGAAGTCAATAGTTACAGGTTTTCTTCTTTAGTGTTTAACAGATGAAAGAAACAGAATAAAGAAACTCATAAATGTGGATAAATGTGCCTTTAACAGAATAATCTGATATCATATGGAGATATTGTTTGTATCTTTTAACATTTTACTCAAGGTGTCTGATTGGAGGAACTGATTGAGTTACATGTGTGATTTCAAGACTGTATTTTATTGTCACCTTTTTAGGAGCTGCACACCAAAAAGCTATTTTTTAATAATGTGCCACTTTTACTGACTATAAACCTTACAAATAAGGTCCATACTTTTATCATTATGGTTTACTTCAAACTTTAATTTTCCCACACGGGGGCGCTGTCTTATTAGAATTGATTTACAAAAGCAAAACCACACTTGTTTAAATCACCGTTTTTTTTTAATTGTTTCAAGCATACATACATGCAAACTAAATGGTATATACAGTATTACATACTGTCATCTCAAGGTTGAGTAATAAAATAGGCAAACAAAAATAACAGTTTTTAAATAAATTGCAATAAAATACATAAAATTACAGAAAAAAAAAATAATAATAAAGGGGCCTTGAAAATTACAGGGGGCTAATAATTCGGGGGGTGAATAATTCTGACTTCAACTGTATGCATGTATGTATATATATATTTATTAGTCTTTTTTTTTTTTTTTTTTTAATTAAAAGATTAGTCATGTCAAATATTAGATTTGGATTTTTTTTAAATCCCATTACCCATTACATAATACTAACCCACCAGGCATTTTTGTGTTTAAAAGACATCTAATCGACATCAAAACATAGATGAATTAGTTTAAACAAAGCTAAATTTGTACTGTCTGCGAAAGTCTGACAAGTTATCAAGTAGACAAATTGGCCCACATTTAACCTTGTTTTAGCCAAGACATCTATGTTTGGATATCTATTAGACATCTTTAAGCACAAAACAAATTCTTAGCATTTATAGCTAATAGTTTGTCTGTAACAGGGTCAAAAAATAATAGGTTAAGGCGTTTAAGATAGCATAATTGTGACATTTTAAGATTATTTAAGACTTTATTTTTATATTAAGGTTAGAACATGAATTCTAGACATACAAATCAGCGCATATTTAATTAAGTAGCCTAATGCATAGTTTGCATATTTAAAGATAACGTTTTTAAAAAAACTCATAATACAGTAATGCAATTTATAGTCTTTTAGATGTGGACGTGGGCTATTGTGATAGTTATTATTATTGTTTTGCTGTTGATTTTTACCCTATTCATTTTTAGTCTTTATGACGTTTTATGTTTGTTGGAATGACCCCTCATACGCCCAGATAGCTGTATTCTGGACCTTATGTATTAGCTATGTTTCGACCCTGATCAAGCCCCCAGTCAGACTCCACCATTTCTGGAGCTCATGCCAAGTGATCTGCATGTCAATGGTTTGCTTGTGTGTTTGTGTGAGGGCGGCTTCTCCATCCGTCAGACCGCTCGCAGACAGTGCTCGACACGGTGCGTATGGACGCTTTTTATTATTATTATCCAAGGGTTACTACAAACTTTACATCCTGTTTTTACCAGTGATGCACGGATAAACACAAGCCTGCTAATTTGACTGTGTTGGGGGAAGGGGGGGGTTTCAAGCATACTCCTAAAGTCAAATGAAGAGCACAACAGGTTAGGTGAGTTGCGCCTGTAGTGCCCTAGTGAGTGTGTGTGGCACAGTATGTGGTACAGTTCAGTACTGTACGAGTAGCCTGCCAGGCGATTGCAACCACTCCCACAAACACACCTGTTAGTTTCCCTGTGGAGTGGCGATTAAAGCACGCCAGCGGCAATAAGATGGATTATAAACAGCTCCGCTGCCGTTTGGAGTATTGTTTGCCGGTTTCTGTAATTTAGCGTTTTGGAGACGGTTTTACCTGGGCGAACACCTGTTTTAAGGTATGACAGATTAAACCCGTTCTTCCTGTTGGATACCGCGAGGAATCTGACAGAAGTGAGTGGATTTGACGAATAGCCTAAACTATTGTTTCTTATAGAGCATGATATGGCGATTTAATTAGCATGACTGTTTGTTGAGGTTAGGCTAATGATTGTGAAAGTGAAAAATTTGTCAATATGTATTAAATACATTAAACAAGTACCATAGTACAAAACGTACTATAGATTTGTAATGCTACTGACATGCAGAAGGTGTTATGGTGGAATCATGTTATTAATACTGTTTTTGGACCGTAAATTACATGTAAATTGTATAATTTTATAGTATTTACAATGTTAATGATTGCTACAGCATGCTGTTGTGTTGTGAACTAATACAGTATACAGTATTTATAGAGTTTACTACAGTAAACTAGCTTATAATATTGGAGAAATGTATTGGTTCATCTTTTCATTACTACATAAAGTATAGAATTACCACAATATAGGCCAATTCATTAAAGTATAGTATGGTTGAAAAATACTATTATAATATTTACTGTATGTTACTATAGTATTTTTGTCATATGGGTTGGAATGAGGGGATGTAAAATGTCAGTTTATCTTTCATTTTTAGGATAAAGTTTTTAAATAGAGTACAGTTGAAGTCAGAATTATTAGCCCCCCATTATTTATATATATATATATATATATATATATATATATATATATATATATATATATATATATATATATATATATAATTTTTATTTTATTTTTTCCAAATGATGTTTAACAGAGCAAGGAAATTTTTCACAGTATGTCTGATAATATTTTTTCTTCTAGAGAAAGTCTTATTTGCTTTATTTCGGCTAGAATAAAAGCAGTTTTTAATTAAAAAAAAAAACATTTTAAGGACAAAAGTATTAGCCCCTTTAAAGTAACTTTTTTTTTCGATAGTCTACAGAACTAACTATCGTTATACAATAACTTGCCTTATTACCCTAACCTGCCTTAAAAAATTTGGGTTTTAAAACCTTGGCTTTTTCAAACCACGGTATACTTAAAAACGGTTATGGCCCCATGCCTAATGCTGAGCACTGTAAAAAATTAAAGAACTACTTGTCCTGAGCTTTACTTAATAATTATATAAAAGAACGAGTGAGCATACACAATTGTATTGTATTTGAATGATTAAAATCTTGCAGACACATCTATAATCCTTTTATGAAGGATAGTAGCAAAGTATTTTGTCTTTTGTGGGTAACTTTTTTAAATCATGGTAAAAAGTTATAGTTTTCTTTTATCAATCATCTTATTACTTATTAAAGCTGAATATATAATAATATAATTTTATTACCATCACTCTACTATTGCACATCACAGTTGTTTTCATTATTAGTTATCAGTCAGAATAGACAGAGTTTCACACAGTTCCTTCATGTTGTCCAAACACAAATCGATCATTAATTAATTAATTAATTCATTCATTCATTCATTCATTCATTCATTCATTTTCCTTAGGCTTAGTCCCTTTATTCATCAGTGGTCGCCACAGCAGAATGATTCACCAACTGATACAGCTTGTATATGTTGTACCCAGCGGCAACCCAGTACTGGGAAACACCCATACACACTGAGTTACACTCATGCATTTCGGCCAATTTAGTTTAACATGGGGAGACCATGCAAACTCCACACAGAAATGCCAACTGACCCAGCCGGGACTCGAACCAGAGACCTTGCTGTGAGGCAACCACTGAGCCACCATGTTGCCCCACAAATAAATTAGCTCAATTTTTGTTACATATTTACGTGGACTGAACATAAAAGAATTAAGTTATCACCCAAAAACTCAAGTATCGTGTTGACGTTTTAAATAAGTAGTTTGAGCAATCAGCAGAGATCTTATCTTGAGTTTATGTAATAGTTATAATTTAAAAGGACTCGTTTTAGATCCAAACTTAGACTTATATTTTTGTTCGCTTGCAATCAAAAGATAATTGTGCATTAGGTCGCATCTGTCCATAAAGTGTCCGTTTCAGCAGGTTTGTAAGAGAGATCTGCTTCTCACTGGGTTTGAGGTTGATGGGATCGCACAGGAAACTCTGGAGGCCTGCCAGTGAAGTTTTGGTTTCCATAGTGATGGTGGTTTCAGCATTGGCATGGCTGAGGTGCCATTCAGTTCGGTGGGCACAATGTGCAGCACTGGTGTGCAGTCCCGGATATGTAGGTCAGCTTATGCTAATGCCTCTCCCACAGCACTGTGCACTGGAAGACCTCGCATCCTCAGGAGCGTCACGCATGGCTGTGAACCTCATAGCTGGAGAAGTTGAGGATTGCGAGAGATATGCATGTCTGTTTGAGTCCAGTCAACTTGCTGAAAGGTTTAGAGAGGAATTTGCAAATGGGTCTTTCTCAAATGCAAGTATTGTAAAGCTGGATTCCAGTCAGGAAGAAGCAATAGACTTTTCTTAAGGATAAATGAATGTTTAGAAAAATTCTGACGTTAACATACATTGGTTGAAATCAGAATTATTAGCCCCCTTTTGAATTTATTTCCCAAATCATAGTTAACAGAGCAAGGAAATTTTCATAGTATGTCTGATAATTTTTTTTATTCTGGAGAAAGCCTTATTTGTTTTATTTAGGCTAGAATAAAAGCAGTTTTTAAATAAAAAAAAAACTGTTTAAGCAGTATTAAACACTCTCTTGGCATGGAAAGATGCGGTTAAGTATTTGAATATTCCTTATACTTTTTCTCCTATTTCATGTAACCAACCCAGGCTCATTTTGAAAACGTAGTCCAGCGGACGTTTCTAGAGACCGCAAAATATGTCCCGGGAGGTACGTATTTGTGCAGTTTTTGTTTTCGCGAGTCTGCGAGAGGCCGCTGTGTGGCGCTTTTTCGTATCTCGAATGTCTCTCGCGAGTGCAGTTCGCGCCTGCGCTGTTCCCGTATCAACCCACGAGAGGCCGCTGTCTGACTGACTGAATGATTGACTGCGCGACCGGCCAATCGGCTGACCCACCCTTCTCCTTCCCTGAACCCAACCAGTTTTACCGATTGACCCGCCCGCCCGCTCGCTTTCCTAAACCCGAGCAACAATTTAGAAAAGCCATCTAGAAAAAGAAAAACCCTCGTCTGATTCATTTATTTTTTTTACCACGTTTTCGGATTTCACCGCATTCTCATCCTGTTATGAATTCGTTCGCTTTATTTTTTGGATTCTGTTTTTGTCTTACCTGGTTTCTGGAACCGCTCTTCCCCGGACTCGAACCCGGACGCCTTTGTCAACTCCTCCTCTCTGCATCTGAAGTCCACCGACGCACACAATGAGCTGACTGGACAAACTGACTGCATCAGGAAAGCCCTCCACACGGAGGTGAGCGGTCAGTCGGCAAGCGCGAAAGGGAACGGCGTCACACCGGCCCGTAGAGTTCGCTTAAAAAAATGAAATGCAGCCATACATACTGTACTTCCCGGGACGTACTTCACGGTCTCCAGAAACGTCCGCTGGACTACGTTTTCAGAATGAGCCTGGGTTGCAAGTAACCCTGACCTACCCCCTGCTATTCAAAACACTGGTTTTTGATCATGGAGACTAAAAGGGATTTTGAAATTAGATCAGATATTTGACAACTGGAACCTGAAATTATTTCAGTTATTAAAACAGGAATTTCATTTACCAAATAAAAACTACGACATTTTCTAGAATCGTCCTATAAGGATGGCAGAATACGTCTTGATCTTTCTGACAATTGTATTTATTATTTTCTCAAAGGGAAGATATCTTTTTTTACTCAATGTTATCTAATGTAGGGTGTTCTTCCCTTACCTCCCTGGAAGTTATTTGGGAAAAAGAAAGTTGGCGGTTCATTCCGCTGTGGTGACCCCAGATTAATAAAGGGACTAAGCCGAAAAGAAAAGGAATTAATGAATTTACTCACCCTTTACTTGTTCCAAGCCTATCCCAGTAAAATACAAAGAAGAGATGTTGAAGAATGTCGTAAACATTCCTTAGTATTTGTTTTTCCACCTGTGTCAGTCAATGGTGACCCGTTTCCAACATTCTTCAAAATATCATCATTTGTGTTGAAGAGAAATAAGAAACTTCTAAAGATTTGAAACCACAGGAGTAAATGGTCATTTTTGCATGAACTGTCCCTTTAATTATTAAAAGGTTTTAAAAACCTACAATCTCAACAGCGTAAAAATCATATTATTTAAAATGTGTCTTTTAAAATATTGTTATAAATATACAATTTTCAAGTTTTGAGATGTTATAAAATAACTGTCATTTCACAGCTTTATTTCAGTGTAAAAGGTCACTGTGAGTAGCTGCTAATCATCGTGTTGTTGCTTAGTTGTAGTTCATGGTTTTGACGTGCTCATTTTGCGCTCCGTTTAGTAATTAGGACGGCACTTTATACTGTAGAGTCTAATTTTAGCACAATAGTTCAGCCCATTTCTCTTCTGATGCAAAATTCCACAACATTTACTACTGAGAATATTTGTTCAAAATGAATGTTAAGCGATCCCCTCCTGCAGTAATTGATTATTCCTATTACGATGGAATTATTCAGATTTTGTCGCAACATTGCAGCCTGCAGTTAAAGCACTTTTCAACTCCTGTGATATTTTGCTGTTATTTTGCTGAAGTATTCTGCTTTGCTCTGGAAAGTTCCTCTTCCAGCAGTTTGTTTTGACGCCGCAGGAAAAGAACTTGCTTGTCGGATGGTCTGCATGCTATAATTGGGCATCTGCCATGAAATTTTAAGCAATGTCAGCACTGTCTTGAGGAGTGTGTCATTATGGTATACTCCACAAGCTTTTTATGGTCCTTTTTTTTTCTTTTTTCTTTTTTCACAGAGTGATTATGGAATATTTCTTTTGTCCTGTTAAATAATACATGAAAACAAAAATTATTTAGTTTGAAGATGCATTAATGCATCTTCACTGCTAGTTTCAAAACGAGGAAAAATGCACCCAAACTTCCCCAACAGGTCCGGTGAGAGCGGCACTCGATAGCTCTCAGTTCTTTTTTCGCTCTGTGCATGGCTGTGCGTTCTGTGGGATTCAGGTGTGAATAGAGGAAGTTTTGGTCTTTGCTATTAGAGAATGAAATTCAATATGCAATACAGGAGTGCAGGGTTTTTTTGTTGTTGTTGTTAATACATTTTACCTGATTAACTTCTTATGATGCTCTCCTTGTGCTTTTTTTATTTGTAAAGTTGTTCAAATAACATCATCATCATTTTGTCTAGCATGTTCCTACACGATAAATTCATTCATTCATTCATTTTCTTGTCGGCTTAGTCCCTTTATTAATCCTGGGTCGCCACAGCGGAATGAACCGCCAACCCATCCAGCAAGTTTTTACGCAGCAGATGTCCTTCCAGCCACAACCCATCCACACACACACTTATACACTACGGACAATTTAGCCTACCCAATTCACCTGTACCGCATGTCTTTGGACTGTGGGGGAAACCGGAGCACCCGGAGGAAACCCACATGAATACAGGGAAAACATGCAAACTCCACACAGAAACGCCAACTGAGCCGAGGCTCGAACCAGCAACCTTCTTGCTGTGAGGCGACAGCACTACCTACTATATGAGCATACCTCGTATATGAGCACAGCCCTGACAAGTCTATCTTTGAGCTTAATATTTTCTGTATGATGCTCTACAATATTATATTTGTGCATATACATTAGATTAGTCAGTACTGAAACCAAATGATGTCACGACCTACGTCTAACCTAATATTAACGTCTTTTGATGTTGTGTGCCTGCTGGAATGTCATGGTAAATAATTCAAATAAATCATTAAATCTGCTGTCTTCATTTGTTTAAAAAACACTGATTCATTTACAATTTAATACAAAATCTTTGGAGATCTTTTCTGCTGGTGATACTGTTGTCCTAAAAACAAAAAAAAACAAAAATAAAAAATCTTACACATATCTTAGGAACGGTATAGCAGAAGATTTTGGCAGTTTTAAAACCTTGACTTTTCCAAACCGTGGTATACCTTGAAAACGATTATCATCCCATGTCTTGTCCAAACACATGTGCTATAGGTGAATTGAATAAACAAAACTGGCCGTCGTGTATGTCTGTGAATGCAAGAGTGTATGGGTGTTTCCCCAGTGCTGGGTTGCGGCTGGAAGGGTTGGATAAGTTGACGGTTCATTCTGCGGTGCCGACCTTTGATGAATAAAGGAACTAAGCCGAAGGGAAATTAATAAATAAAAAAATCCTTATCTAATGTTCATCAAGGACTATAGATGAGTCATGGAAATTCATTGGTAAATTGAGAGAGAACCCATTGTAAGCTGAACTCAGACTCACCTCACTTTTACTGTTTGAGTATTTTCCACTCCTCGTCTAAGAACAGGATGTGAAACTATTTCATCAAGTGTATAACAGCACATTTTTTAGCACACACAAAAAACTTCCATTAAAGGTGGACACGAATAGTATTGCAGACCTTTTTTGAATGACCATTTTAAACTGCCTAGAAACCACCTTAAGTGAAACCACAGCATCCTCGCATCATAAATACAATTAAAGTGATCGTTTTTAATGTAGTTTCACCTACTAATAGTATGAAAAAGTGCAAGTATCTTTGATAAAGGCACCTGAAAGATGATGGACAGATAATGACTGCAGTCTCCAAGCAGTTTTCTAAAGGCCAGACGTTTAGTATTCAGTGAGGTAATCCCAAATTCCAGGCCATGATTGGTGATGTAACAGAGAGAGGGTGCTAATGGGGCCCTTGAAAGGCTCTTCTGTAAAAGTGTGTGCGTGTGTGTGTGTATGTGTGTGTGTGTGAAAAGAGAGGTTCAAGCTGCTGATTGTGCAGCCTCCATTTCATTGGTCGATTAGTAATTTGGTTAAGCAATCAGCAGCATGCCGTCCCCTCTGTGCACCCGACAATCACTTCTTTCTGAACTCATTATAGCTGCGAATTCCTCAGCTTTCAGCTTGCTGGACAGAAACTAAGTTTGTTTTTAACATAACTGCTGCACAGCGCACAACACCCATCTTCTCAGTGTCATTTATAGTCAGATAGAGTTTGATGTGTTTTTATTTTCAAATGTGAAAAGAAAAGTCTTCCATTGCTCATAGTGGGCTCACAGTGGAGTATTATTTCATATGGGCATCATGTAGCCTTTCTTAACCTGAATTGTGCTGCATTTAATCTGCATGCTATCAGAAATCTCATTCATAGAGTCTAGGTTAGGAGTTTATCCCATTCAAATACATTGAGGATATGAACTCACCGGTCGCTTTATTAGGTACACCTGTCCAACTGCTTGTTAACGCAATGTTCTAATCAGCCAATCACATTGCAGCAGCTCAATGCATTTAGACATGTAGAGATGGTCAAGACGATCTGCTGCAGTTTAAACCGAGCATCAGAATGAGAAAGATGCCATGGCCCAGTTTAATGGCTCACTCAAATCTTAGGATGCTTTCACACCTGCCTTATTTAGTTTGTTTGAATCGCACTAGAGTTCGTTTTCCTTTTTGGTGCGGTTCGTTTGGGCAGGTGAGAATGCAGCAATCGTGTTCGAGTGCGCACCAACAGCGGACCAAATAAGCGGATCGAGGCCTGCTTGAAGAGGTGGTCTCGGTACGCTTTCAAACGAATCCTGGAGCGGTTCGTTTGTGGTGAGGATATGATTCGTGCTAAAACAGGTCCAACCGCAAAAAGTACTGCGCGTTTTGGACTAATCCAGCTGCCGTAGGCCGATGCGCTGTGCATTATGGGATATGAAGGAAAAATATTTGTTGACAGCGCTTTAACAACACAGAGAGAGAGAGAGAGAGAGAGGAAAACATTACTTGATTGATCGTTGGTAATATTTCCGCAAGGTGACCATTTCGCAGTTTAGCTAAACTAATTCACGCCTCCTCCTGAAGTGACGATTGATGCATTAAACTCTGTTTTCCAGCCGCAGCCGCACTTCATTCTCGAAATGTATAGTTTGTCTAAAGCAGGCATACAATCAGCCAGCGCAGTATTCCCTCCAGAGTAAAAACAACATTTTGTGTCTGCCGGTTTTGTTTACTTGCGGGAGTTCATTGGCATTTTCCCGCACGTGAATTCTGACCAATCAATAAGCAGTTTAGGAAATATGTTTAACAACGTCTGGCCAATGAGACATGTGGATTTTGTCACATGACTGCATTTTGATTTGTTTCAACTGGTTCGGACTGAAGCCAGCAGTGTGGTGTGAAAACGACCCAAAGACGGCAGAAAATGCAACAATGTATCATTTATTACCCTTGGAAAAGCACCCTTAGTTTCCCGGTCATAAATACTGAAATGGCCTTTCATGTCCAGTTTCCAACAAGGAAACTCATGTGTATAGTAGTCCCAATAGCAGCATTAATATTAGTCAGACTCTGTTTTTATTCACAGTTATGCACAGAAACTTCACTGAAACTATTAGTCATAAATATTCATAATTACACAGATTTAAAACAGGTTTTCCAATTGGTCTCACACCATTGGCTGACGGACTGCTGTAGAGAATCAAATCTGTACAAATGTACAGTGTTCAGATCAGATACAGAATCTGACTATGACCTCTTTTAAATGTAGATATGGAGTAGATTTGAATGTCTAGCTTTGCTGTAGGAGTTTCTTGGACATCTGTATATATGCAAAACATTTTTAGGATATCAATAATTGAGTTTTTTCACTATGTTTTTTATGTCAACTATTTATGTCACTTTGAATAAAATAATATGAATAATCAGCATTCTCCGTAGATATATATCAGCAATTGTAGTGTTATGGATGTGACATTTAAAAAAACTCAAAACATAAATTCATAAATACAGTATAGGCTCTGTGCATATATACACACACACACACACACACACACACACACACATACATATATATATATATTAGGGTTGTAACGGTATGAATTTTTTACGGTATGATAATCGTCTAAAACAATACCACGGTTTGACGGTTTCGCGGTATACGGTATTAAATAGTAATTCTCATAGCAAAGACCCTGAAAAGATTAAGAACACGTTTTCTGACTGAACAAAGGTTTTATTTCAACAAACTTTTGAAAGAACCATTTTAATAGAACTATAGAAGTCTTTTATAAAAATAAACTGAAAAATCTCCCATTTTAATAAATTAAATTAGAAGGAATAAACAAGCAGGGTCTTTTAAGATTAGACAAAAATAAACTTAAACTGTCCTTCCTTATAAGCAGGATAAATGGGAGACCAAAAGTGCAATACCAAGTTTATGGCTGTAAACATGTATTTAAAGCGTTATTTTTTTCAGTCTAGGTTGTGATGAAGAAATGTAAGCATGTTGAGATTTTCAGGACTTAATCTTGACCGCTGAGGTGAGAGAATGTGTCCACTTGTACAATGAACAAATAAAAAAATAATAAATAATGTGTCAAAGTCCAAATAAACATGGTGCAAATCCTCAGTAAAAAATAGATATAAATATTTACTATACTATAAATAGTTACATAACGAAACTAGATTCAATATGGAACATCCTTAGGTTTTATGTGCCACCATGGATATGGTTGTCTGTGGATATGGATTTGGATGTGGTTGTATGCAATGCAGACAAACAGCTGCACCTTCATTTGTGTCTTTTGAAAACAGCAAGAGCAGCAGTTCGTCTTTGCTGTGTCACTGTTTTGTCATGTTTCTGTGCTGCTGTGCATGCAAAAGTACTTAGTATGAGAATTATTTAATGCAAAACTTTTTTTTTTTTTGCGTTTTATTTAGCTGCGCAGAAATGTATGCCTATCTCTCATTTCGTGTTGTTCAAAAAGCTCAGTGTTGGTCCACAAACAAAAGTGAAACCTATGCTTATTGGTTGTGATATAGCGAGTTTGAACCAATCTGGGCATGGAGGAGGGACAATGCATCAATGTATCATGTCTGATTTGTCCGGAGACACAGTGACGAGCGTTTCTTTGTCAAATCAGCGTTGTCAAATTTTGATGACGTCACCGCACTGATTCCGGAGCCTCTGAAAGTCCGCGAATGTTATGTGATACAGCACTGGAAAGCTGAGATTCTCTTCTTT